>NC_089838.1:307838342-307993342 GCF_035609145.1 Eleutherodactylus coqui | reverse complement strand
CCCTTTTTCAGTAATAAGTAGAAAAAAAATCAGTTTCATGATTTGAAAACTCATTTTTAAGCATGGATGGCATCAACAACCACTTGCAAGTGGCCTCGTTAGCGCAGCATTTTTGGCTGCCAAGAGCATCTGCAAACTAAGCCGCTTAATTCTGCAAGAAAGGTGCAGGCCTTTGAATGCAGGCAAAAGCTTAGCAAAACACTCATTCCCATACCGGGAGTCGAACCCGGGCGCCTGGGTGAAAACCAGGAATCCTAACCGCTAGACCATATGGGAAAAGTTGCTTTCACAGCTTGCTTTAAACTTTCCAATATATGTAGATATATACATGTACATATTAAAAAAAAAAAAAAAAAAAAAAAAAAAAGAAGTTTTGTGCTTACAGAATTCCATCTTATCTCTGGACGGCAACAACCAATCACACGCAAGATGCATCGTTAGCGCAGTAGGTAGCGCGTCAGTCTCATAATCTGAAGGTCGTGAGTTCGATCCTCACACGGGGCATGGATCTATCCTTGTTTTTTCCCTCCGCCTTAACTGGATAGGCACTGCTCTTTGCCATTCAATACCGAAACGATACTGGATAATATGGAAAGGTAGCAAACAAGGCAGAAGGGTTTTGGTTAGGGGCTAAAAGCAACCGTGTTGAGCTCTTTGAATATGGCTGCGAGCGTAGCAAAAGTCCAAAATGGGGAGCATGATTAATGGCAACCTCTCACACAGGGCCAGTGGCGCAATGGATAACGCGTCTGACTACGGATCAGAAGATTGTAGGTTCGACTCCTACCTGGCTCGTGAATGTCGCCGTGATCATATAGTGGTTAGTACTCTGCGTTGTGGCCGCAGCAACCCCGGTTCGAATCCGGGTCACGGCATTCTTGATGAAAAAGCAAAGGTGCTCTTGTAGACGGCAAGCCTGAATGATACTTTTATGAACTTTTTGAGCGCTATCTTAATTCAGAGGGTCTTTCGATGTAGTTGCAAGCTTAGGAAAATGCTCATTCCCATACCGGGAGTCGAACCCGGGCGAGAACCAGGAATCCTAACCGCTAGACCATATGGGAACCGCTGAGACCCTTTTTCAGTAATAAGTAGAAAAAAAATCAGTTTCATGATTTGAAAACTCATTTTTAAGCATGGATGGCATCAACAACCACTTGCAAGTGGCCTCGTTAGCGCAGCATTTTTGGCTGCCAAGAGCATCTGCAAACTAAGCCGCTTAATTCTGCAAGAAAGGTGCAGGCCTTTGAATGCAGGCACAAGCTTAGCAAAACACTCATTCCCATACCGGGAGTCGAACCCGGGCCACCTGGGTGAAAACCAGGAATCCTAACCGCTAGACCATATGGGAAAAGTTGCTTTCACAGCTTGCTTTAAACTTTCCAATATATGTAGATATATACATGTACATATTAAAAAAAAAAAAAAAAAAGAAGTTTTGTGCTTACAGAATTCCATCTTATCTCTGGACGGCAACAACCAATCACACGCAAGATGCATCGTTAGCGCAGTAGGTAGCGCGTCAGTCTCATAATCTGAAGGTCGTGAGTTCGATCCTCACACGGGGCATGGATCTATCCTTGTTTTTTCCCTCCGCCTTAACTGGATAGGCACTGCTCTTTGCCATTCAATACCGAAACGATACTGGATAATATGGAAAGGTAGCAAACAAGGCAGAAGGGTTTTGGCTAGGGGCTAAAAGCAACCGTGTTGAGCTCTTTGAATATGGCTGCGAGCGTAGCAAAAGTCCAAAATGGGGAGCATGATTAATGGCAACCTCTCACACAGGGCCAGTGGCGCAATGGATAACGCGTCTGACTACGGATCAGAAGATTGTAGGTTCGACTCCTACCTGGCTCGTGAATGTCGCCGTGATCGTATAGTGGTTAGTACTCTGCGTTGTGGCCGCAGCAACCCCGGTTCGAATCCGGGTCACGGCATTCTTGATGAAAAAGCAAAGGTGCTCTTGTAGACGGCAAGCCTGAATGATACTTTTATGAACTTTTTGAGCGCTATCTTAATTCAGAGGGTCTTTCGATGTAGTTGCAAGCTTAGGAAAATGCTCATTCCCATACCGGGAGTCGAACCCGGGCGAGAACCAGGAATCCTAACCGCTAGACCATATGGGAACCGCTGAGACCCTTTTTCAGTAATAAGTAGAAAAAAAATCAGTTTCATGATTTGAAAACTCATTTTTAAGCATGGATGGCATCAACAACCACTTGCAAGTGGCCTCGTTAGCGCAGCATTTTTGGCTGCCAAGAGCATCTGCAAACTAAGCCGCTTAATTCTGCAAGAAAGGTGCAGGCCTTTGAATGCAGGCAAAAGCTTAGCAAAACACTCATTCCCATACCGGGAGTCGAACCCGGGCGCCTGGGTGAAAACCAGGAATCCTAACCGCTAGACCATATGGGAAAAGTTGCTTTCACAGCTTGCTTTAAACTTTCCAATATATGTAGATATATACATGTACATATTAAAAAAAAAAAAAAAAAAAAAAAAAAAAAGAAGTTTTGTGCTTACAGAATTCCATCTTATCTCTGGACGGCAACAACCAATCACACGCAAGATGCCTCGTTAGCGCAGTAGGTAGCGCGTCAGTCTCATAATCTGAAGGTCGTGAGTTCGATCCTCCCACGGGGCATGGATCTATCCTTGTTTTTTCCCTCCGCCTTAACTGGATAGGCACTGCTCTTTGCCATTCAATACCGAAACGATACTGGATAATATGGAAAGGTAGCAAACAAGGCAGAAGGGTTTTGGCTAGGGGCTAAAAGCAACCGTGTTGAGGTCTTTGAATATGGCTGCGAGCGTAGCAAAAGTCCAAAATGGGGAGCATGATTAGTGGCAACCTCTCACACAGGGCCAGTGGCGCAATGGATAACGCGTCTGACTACGGATCAGAAGATTGTAGGTTCGACTCCTACCTGGCTCATGAATGTCGCCGTGATCGTATAGTGGTTAGTACTCTGTGTTGTGGCCGCAGCAACCCCGGTTCGAATCCGGGTCACGGCATTCTTGATGAAAAAGCAAAGGTGCTCTTGTAGACGGCAAGCCTGAATGATACTTTTATGAACTTTTTGAGCGCTATCTTAATTCAGAGGGTCTTTCGATGTAGTTGCAAGCTTAGAAAAATGCTCATTCCCATACCGGGAGTCGAACCCGGGCGAGAACCAGGAATCCTAACCGCTAGACCATATGGGAACCGCTGAGACCCTTTTTCAGTAATAAGTAGAAAAAAAATCAGTTTCATGATTTGAAAACTCATTTTTAAGCATGGATGGCATCAACAACCACTTGCAAGTGGCCTCGTTAGCGCAGCATTTTTGGCTGCCAAGAGCATCTGCAAACTAAGCCGCTTAATTCTGCAAGAAAGGTGCAGGCCTTTGAATGCAGGCACAAGCTTAGCAAAACACTCATTCCCATACCGGGAGTCGAACCCGGGCCACCTGGGTGAAAACCAGGAATCCTAACCGCTAGACCATATGGGAAAAGTTGCTTTCACAGCTTGCTTTAAACTTTCCAATATATGTAGATATATACATGTACATATTAAAAAAAAAAAAAAAAAGAAGTTTTGTGCTTACAGAATTCCATCTTATCTCTGGACGGCAACAACCAATCACACGCAAGATGCCTCGTTAGCGCAGTAGGTAGCGCGTCAGTCTCATAATCTGAAGGTCGTGAGTTCGATCCTCCCACGGGGCATGGATCTATCCTTGTTTTTTCCCTCCGCCTTAACTGGATAGGCACTGCTCTTTGCCATTCAATACCGAAACGATACTGGATAATATGGAAAGGTAGCAAACAAGGCAGAAGGGTTTTGGCTAGGGGCTAAAAGCAACCGTGTTGAGGTATTTGAATATGGCTGCGAGCGTAGCAAAAGTCCAAAATGGGGAGCATGATTAGTGGCAACCTCTCACACAGGGCCAGTGGCGCAATGGATAACGCGTCTGACTACGGATCAGAAGATTGTAGGTTCGACTCCTGCCTGGCTCGTGAATGTCGCCGTGATCGTATAGTGGTTAGTACTCTGCGTTGTGGCCGCAGCAACCCCGGTTCGAATCCGGGTCACGGCATTCTTGTTGAAAAAGCAAAGGTGCTCTTGTAGACGGCAAGCCTGAATGATACTTTTATGAACTTTTTGAGCGCTATCTTAATTCAGAGGGTCTTTCGATGTAGTTGCAAGCTTAGGAAAATGCTCATTCCCATACCGGGAGTCGAACCCGGGCCGCCTGGGTGAGAACCAGGAATCCTAACCGCTAGACCATATGGGAACCGCTGAGACCCTTTTTCAGTAATAAGTAGAAAAAAAATCAGTTTCATGATTTGAAAACTCATTTTTAAGCATGGATGGCATCAACAACCACTTGCAAGTGGCCTCGTTAGCGCAGCATTTTTGGCTGCCAAGAGCATCTGCAAACTAAGCCGCTTAATTCTGCAAGAAAGGTGCAGGCCTTTGAATGCAGGCACAAGCTTAGCAAAACACTCATTCCCATACCGGGAGTCGAACCCGGGCCACCTGGGTGAAAACCAGGAATCCTAACCGCTAGACCATATGGGAAAAGTTGCTTTCACAGCTTGCTTTAAACTTTCCAATATATGTAGATATATACATGTACATATTAAAAAAAAAAAAAAAAAAGAAGTTTTGTGCTTACAGAATTCCATCTTATCTCTGGACGGCAACAACCAATCACATGCAAGATGCCTCGTTAGCGCAGCAGGTAGCGCGTCAGTCTCATAATCTGAAGGTCGTGAGTTCGATCCTCCCACGGGGCATGGATCTATCCTTGTTTTTTCCCTCCGCCTTAACTGGATAGGCACTGCTCTTTGCCATTCAATACCGAAACGATACTGGATAATATGGAAAGGTAGCAAACAAGGCAGAAGGGTTTTGGCTAGGGGCTAAAAGCAACCGTGTTGAGGTATTTGAATATGGCTGCGAGCGTAGCAAAAGTCCAAAATGGGGAGCATGATTAGTGGCAACCTCTCACACAGGGCCAGTGGCGCAATGGATAACGCGTCTGACTACGGATCAGAAGATTGTAGGTTCGACTCCTGCCTGGCTCGTGAATGTCGCCGTGATCGTATAGTGGTTAGTACTCTGCGTTGTGGCCGCAGCAACCCCGGTTCGAATCCGGGTCACGGCATTCTTGATGAAAAAGCAAAGGTGCTCTTGTAGACGGCAAGCCTGAATGATACTTTTATGAACTTTTTGAGCGCTATCTTAATTCAGAGGGTCTTTCAATGTAGTTGCAAGCTTAGGAAAATGCTCATTCCCATACCGGGAGTCGAACCCGGGCCGCCTGGGTGAGAACCAGGAATCCTAACCGCTAGACCATATGGGAACCGCTGAGACCCTTTTTCAGTAATAAGTAGAAAAAAAATCAGTTTCATGATTGGAAAACTCATTTTTAAGCATGGATGGCATCAACAACCACTTGCAAGTGGCCTCGTTAGCGCAGCATTTTTGGCTGCCAAGAGCATCTGCAAACTAAGCCGCTTAATTCTGCAAGAAAGGTGCAGGCCTTTGAATGCAGGCACAAGCTTAGCAAAACACTCATTCCCATACCGGGAGTCGAACCAGGAATCCTAACCGCTAGACCACATGGGAAAAGTTGCTTTCACAGCTTGCTTTAAACTTTCCAATATATGTAGATATATACATGTACATATTAAAAAAAAAAAAAAAAAAAAAAGAAGTTTTGTGCTTACAGAATTCCATCTTATCTCTGGACGGCAACAACCAATCACACGCAAGATGCCTCGTTAGCGCAGTAGGTAGCGCGTCAGTCTCATAATCTGAAGGTCGTGAGTTCGATCCTCACACGGGGCATGGATCTATCCTTGTTTTTTCCCTCCGCCTTAACTGGATAGGCACTGCTCTTTGCCATTCAATACCGAAACGATACTGGATAATATGGAAAGGTAGCAAACAAGGCAGAAGGGTTTTGGCTAGGGGCTAAAAGCAACCGTGTTGAGGTCTTTGAATATGGCTGCGAGCGTAGCAAAAGTCCAAAATGGGGAGCATGATTAGTGGCAACCTCTCACACAGGGCCAGTGGCGCAATGGATAACGCGTCTGACTACGGATCAGAAGATTGTAGGTTCGACTCCTACCTGGCTCGTGAATGTCGCCGTGATCGTATAGTGGTTAGTACTCTGCGTTGTGGCCGCAGCAACCCCGGTTCGAATCCGGGTCACGGCATTCTTGATGAAAAAGCAAAGGTGCTCTTGTAGACGGCAAGCCTGAATGATACTTTTATGAACTTTTTGAGCGCTATCTTAATTCAGAGGGTCTTTCGATGTAGTTGCAAGCTTAGGAAAATGCTCATTCCCATACCGGGAGTCGAACCCGGGCGAGAACCAGGAATCCTAACCGCTAGACCATATGGGAACCGCTGAGACCCTTTTTCAGTAATAAGTAGAAAAAAAATCAGTTTCATGATTTGAAAACTCATTTTTAAGAATGGATGGCATCAACAACCACTTGCAAGTGGCCTCGTTAGCGCAGCATTTTTGGCTGCCAAGAGCATCTGCAAACTAAGCCGCTTAATTCTGCAAGAAAGGTGCAGGCCTTTGAATGCAGGCAAAAGCTTAGCAAAACACTCATTCCCATACCGGGAGTCGAACCCGGGCGCCTGGGTGAAAACCAGGAATCCTAACCGCTAGACCATATGGGAAAAGTTGCTTTCACAGCTTGCTTTAAACTTTCCAATATATGTAGATATATACATGTACATATTAAAAAAAAAAAAAAAAAAAAAAGAAGTTTTGTGCTTACAGAATTCCATCTTATCTCTGGACGGCAACAACCAATCACACGCAAGATGCCTCGTTAGCGCAGTAGGTAGCGCGTCAGTCTCATAATCTGAAGGTCGTGAGTTCGATCCTCACACGGGGCATGGATCTATCCTTGTTTTTTCCCTCCGCCTTAACTGGATAGCACTGCTCTTTGCCATTCAATACCGAAACGATACTGGATAATATGGAAAGGTAGCAAACAAGGCAGAAGGGTTTTGGCTAGGGGCTAAAAGCAACCGTGTTGAGGTCTTTGAATATGGCTGCGAGCGTAGCAAAAGTCCAAAATGGGGAGCATGATTAATGGCAACCTCTCACACAGGGCCAGTGGAGCAATGGATAACGCGTCTGACTACGGATCAGAAGATTGTAGGTTCGACTCCTACCTGGCTCGTGAATGTTGCCGTGATCGTATAGTGGTTAGTACTCTGCGTTGTGGCCGCAGCAACCCCGGTTCGAATCCAGGTCACGGCATTCTTGATGAAAAAGCAAAGGTGCTCTTGTAGACGGCAAGCCTGAATGATACTTTTATGAACTTTTTGAGCGCTATCTTAATTCAGAGGGTCTTTCGATGTAGTTGCAAGCTTAGCAAAACACTCATTCCCATACCGGGAGTCGAACCCGGGCCGCCTGGGTGAAAACCAGGAATCCTAACCGCTAGACCATATGGGAAAAGTTGCTTTCACAGCTTGCTTTAAACTTTCCAATATATGTAGATATATACATGTACATATTAAAAAAAAAAAAAAAGAAGTTTTGTGCTTACAGAATTCCATCTTATCTCTGGACAGCAACAACCAATCACACGCAAGGTGCCTCGTTAGCGCAGTAGGTAGCGCGTCAGTCTCATAATCTGAAGGTCGTGAGTTCGATCCTCCCACGGGGCATGGATCTATCCTTGTTTTTTCCCTCCGCCTTAACTGGATAGGCACTGCTCTTTGCCATTCAATACCGAAACGATACTGGATAATATGGAAAGGTAGCAAACAAGGCAGAAGGGTTTTGGCTAGGGGCTAAAAGCAACCGTGTTGAGGTCTTTGAATATGGCTGCGAGCGTAGCAAAAGTCCAAAATGGGGAGCATGATTAGTGGCAACCTCTCACACAGGGCCAGTGGCGCAATGGATAACGCGTCTGACTACGGATCAGAAGATTGTAGGTTCGACTCCTACCTGGCTCGTGAATGTTGCCGTGATCGTATAGTGGTTAGTACTCTGCGTTGTGGCCGCAGCAACCCCGGTTCGAATCTGGGTCACGGCATTCTTGATGAAAAAGCAAAGGTGCTCTTGTAGACGGCAAGCCTGAATGATACTTTTATGAACTTTTTGAGCGCTATCTTAATTCAGAGGGTCTTTCAATGTAGTTGCAAGCTTAGGAAAATGCTCATTCCCATACCGGGAGTCGAACCCGGGCCGCCTGGGTGAGAACCAGGAATCCTAACCGCTAGACCATATGGGAACCGCTGAGACCCTTTTTCAGTAATAAGTAGAAAAAAAATCAGTTTCATGATTGGAAAACTCATTTTTAAGCATGGATGGCATCAACAACCACTTGCAAGTGGCCTCGTTAGCGCAGCATTTTTGGCTGCCAAGAGCATCTGCAAACTAAGCCGCTTAATTCTGCAAGAAAGGTGCAGGCCTTTGAATGCAGGCACAAGCTTAGCAAAACACTCATTCCCATACCGGGAGTCGAACCAGGAATCCTAACCGCTAGACCATATGGGAAAAGTTGCTTTCACAGCTTGCTTTAAACTTTCCAATATATGTAGATATATACATGTACATATTAAAAAAAAAAAAAAAAAAAAAAGAAGTTTTGTGCTTACAGAATTCCATCTTATCTCTGGACGGCAACAACCAATCACACGCAAGATGCCTCGTTAGCGCAGTAGGTAGCGCGTCAGTCTCATAATCTGAAGGTCGTGAGTTCGATCCTCACACGGGGCATGGATCTATCCTTGTTTTTTCCCTCCGCCTTAACTGGATAGGCACTGCTCTTTGCCATTCAATACCGAAACGATACTGGATAATATGGAAAGGTAGCAAACAAGGCAGAAGGGTTTTGGCTAGGGGCTAAAAGCAACCGTGTTGAGCTCTTTGAATATGGCTGCGAGCGTAGCAAAAGTCCAAAATGGGGAGCATGATTAGTGGCAACCTCTCACACAGGGCCAGTGGCGCAATGGATAACGCGTCTGACTACGGATCAGAAGATTGTAGGTTCGACTCCTACCTGGCTCGTGAATGTCGCCGTGATCGTATAGTGGTTAGTACTCTGCGTTGTGGCCGCAGCAACCCCGGTTCGAATCTGGGTCACGGCATTCTTGATGAAAAAGCAAAGGTGCTCTTGTAGACGGCAAGCCTGAATGATACTTTTATGAACTTTTTGAGCGCTATCTTAATTCAGAGGGTCTTTCGATGTAGTTGCAAGCTTAGGAAAATGCTCATTCCCATACCGGGAGTCGAACCCGGGCCGCCTGGGTGAGAACCAGGAATCCTAACCGCTAGACCATATGGGAACCGCTGAGACCCTTTTTCAGTAATAAGTAGAAAAAAAATCAGTTTCATGATTTGAAAACTCATTTTTAAGCATGGATGGCATCAACAACCACTTGCAAGTGGCCTCGTTAGCGCAGCATTTTTGGCTGCCAAGAGCATCTGCAAACTAAGCCGCTTAATTCTGCAAGAAAGGTGCAGGCCTTTGAATGCAGGCACAAGCTTAGCAAAACACTCATTCCCATACCGGGAGTCGAACCAGGAATCCTAACCGCTAGACCATATGGGAAAAGTTGCTTTCACAGCTTGCTTTAAACTTTCCAATATATGTAGATATATACATGTACATATTAAAAAAAAAAAAAAAAAAGAAGTTTTGTGCTTACAGAATTCCATCTTATCTCTGGACGGCAACAACCAATCACACGCAAGATGCCTCGTTAGCGCAGTAGGTAGCGCGTCAGTCTCATAATCTGAAAGTCGTGAGTTCGATCCTCACACGGGGCATGGATCTATCCTTGTTTTTTCCCTCCGCCTTAACTGGATAGGCACTGCTCTTTGCCATTCAATACCGAAACGATACTGGATAATATGGAAAGGTAGCAAACAAGGCAGAAGGGTTTTGGCTAGGGGCTAAAAGCAACCGTGTTGAGGTCTTTGAATATGGCTGCGAGCGTAGCAAAAGTCCAAAATGGGGAGCATGATTAGTGGCAACTTCTCACACAGGGCCAGTGGCGCAATGGATAACGCGTCTGGCTACGGATCAGAAGATTGTAGGTTTGACTCCTACCTGGCTCGTGAATGTCGCCGTGATCGTATAGTGGTTAGTACTCTGCGTTGTGGCCGCAGCAACCCCGGTTCGAATCCGGGTCACGGCATTCTTGATGAAAAAGCAAAGGTGCTCTTGTAGACGGCAAGCCTGAATGATACTTTTATGAACTTTTTGAGCGCTATCTTAATTCAGAGGGTCTTTCGATGTAGTTGCAAGCTTAGGAAAATGCTCATTCCCATACCGGGAGTCAAACCCGGGCCGCCTGGGTGAGAACCAGGAATCCTAACCGCTAGATCATATGGGAACCGCTGAGACCCTTTTTCAGTAATAAGTAGAAAAAAAATCAGTTTCATGATTTGAAAACTCATTTTTAAGCATGGATGGCATCAACAACCACTTGCAAGTGGCCTCGTTAGCGCAGCATTTTTGGCTGCCAAGAGCATCTGCAACCTAAGCCGCTTAATTCTGCAAGAAAGGTGCAGGCCTTTGAATGCAGGCACAAGCTTAGCAAAACACTCATTCTCATACTGGGAGTCGAACCCAGGCCGCCTGGGTGAAAATCAGGAATCCTAACCGCTAGACCATATGGGAAAAGTTGCTTTCACAGCTTGCTTTAAACTTTCCGATATATGTAGATATATACATGTACATATTAAAAAAAAAAAAAAAAAAAAAGAAGTTTTGTGCTTACAGAATTCCATATTATCTTTGGACGGCAACAACCAATCACACGCAAGATGCCTCGCTAGCGCAGTAGGTAGCGCGTCAGTCTCATAATCTGAAGGTCGTGAGTTCGATCCTCACACGGGGCATGGATCTATCCTTGTTTTTTCCCTCCGCCTTAACTGGATAGGCACAGCTCTTTGCCATTCAATACCGAAACGATACTGGATAATATGGAAAGGTAGCAAACAAGGCAGAAGGGTTTTGGCTAGGGGCTAAAAGCAACCGTGTTGAGGTCTTTGAATATGGCTGCGAGCGTAGCAAAAGTCCAAAATGGGGAGCATGATTAGTGGCAATCTCTCACACGGGGCCAGTGGCTCAATGGATAACGCGTCTGACTACGGATCAGAAGATTGTAGGTTCGACTCCTACCTGGCTCGTGAATGTCGCCGTGATCGTATAGTGGTTAGTACTCTGCGTAGTGGCCGCAGCAACCCCGGTTCAAATCCTGGTCACGGCATTCTTGATGAAAAAGCAAAGGTGCTCTTGTAGACGGCAAGCCTGAATGATACTTTTATGAACTTTTTGAGCGCTATCTTAATTCAGAGGGTCTTTCGATGTAGTTGCAAGCTTCGTAAAATGCTCATTCCCATACCGGGAGTCGAACCCGGGCGAGAAGCAGGAATCCTAACCGCTAGACCATATGGGAACCGCTGAGACCCTTTTTCAGTAATAAGTAGAAAAAAAATCAGTTTCATGATTTGAAAACTCATTTTTAAGCATGGATGGCATCAACAACCACTTGCTAGTGGCCTCGTTAGCGCAGCATTTTTGGCTGCCAAGAGCATCTGCAACCTAAGCCGCTTAATTCTGCAAGAAAGGTGCAGGCCTTTGAATGCAGGCACAAGCTTAGCAAAACACTCATTCCCATACCGGGAGTCGAACCCGAGCCGCCTGGGTGAAAACCAGGAATCCTAACCGCTAGACCATATGGGAAAACTTGCTTTCACAGCTTGCTTTAAACTTTCCGATATATGTAGATATATACATGTACATATTAAAAAAAAAAAAAAAAAAAAAGAAGTTTTCTGCTTACAGAATTCCATCTTATCTTTGGACGGCAACAACCAATCACGAGCAAGATGCCTCGTTAGCGCAGTAGGTAGCGCATCAGTCTCATAATCTGATGGTCGTGAGTACGATCCTCACACGGGGCATGGATCTATCCTTGTTTTTTCCCTCCGCCTTAACTGGATAGGCACAGCTCTTTGCCATTCAATACCGAAACGATACTGGATAATATGGAAAGGTAGCAAACAAGGCAGAAGGGTTTTGGCTAGGGGCTAAAAGCAACCGTGTTGAGGTCTTTGAATATGGCTGCGAGCGTAGCAAAAGTCCAAAATGGGGAGCATGATTAGTGGCAACCTCTCACACAGGGCCAGTGGCGCAATGGATAACGCGTCTGACTACGGATCAGAAGATTGTAGGTTCGACTGCTACCTGGCTCGTGAATGTCACCGTGATCATATATTGGTTAGTACTCTGCGTTGTGGCCGCAGCAACCCCGGTTCGAATCCGGGTCACGGCATTCTTGATGAAAAAGCAAAGGTGCTCTTGTAGACGGCAAGCCTGAATGATACTTTTATGAACTTTTTGAGCGCTATCTTAATTCAGAGGGTCTTTCGATGTAGTTGCAAGCTTACGAAAATGCTCATTCCCATACCGGGAGTCGAAACCGGGCCGCCTGGGTGAGAACCAGGAATCCTAACCGCTAGACCATATGGGAACCGCTGAGACCCTTTTTCAGTAATAAGTAGAAAAAAAATCAGTTTCATGATTTGAAAACTCATTTTTAAGCATGGATGGCATCAACAACCACTTGCTAGTGGCCTCGTTAGCGCAGCATTTTTGGCTGCCAAGAGCATCTGCAACCTAAGCCGCTTAATTCTGCAAGAAAGGTGCAGGCCTTTGAATGCAGGCACAAGCTTAGCAAAACACTCATTCCCATACCGGGAGTCGAACCCGGGCCGCCTGGGTGAAAACCAGGAATCCTAACCGCTAGACCATATGGGAAAAGTTGCTTTCACAGCTTGCTTTAAACTTTCCGATATATGTAGATATATACATGTACATATTAAAAAAAAAAAAAAAGTTTTCTGCTTACAGAATTCCATCTTATCTTTGGACGGCAACAACCAATCACACGCAAGATGCCTCGTTAGCGCAGTAGGTAGCGCGTCAGTCTCATAATCTGAAGGTCGTGAGTTCGATCCTCACACGGGGCATGGATCTATCCTTGTTTTTTCCCTCCGCCTTAACTGGAGAGGCACAGCTCTTTGCCATTCAATACCGAAACGATACTGGATAATATGGAAAGGTAGCAAACAAGGCAGAAGGGTTTTGGCTAGGGGCTAAAAGCAACCGTGTTGAGGTCTTTGAATATGGCTGCGAGCGTAGCAAAAGTCCAAAATGGGGAGCATGATTAGTGGCAACTAGAGATGAGCGAACGCGTTCGTCCGAGCTTGATATTCGTGCGAATATTAGGGTGTTCGGGATGTTCGTTATTCGTAACGAACACCATGCGGTGTTCTGGTTACTTTCACTTCCTTCCCTGAGACGTTAGCGCGCTTTTCTGGCCAATTGAAAGACAGGGAAGGCATTACAACTTCCCCCTGCAACGTTTAAGCCCTATACCACCCCCCTGCTGTGAGTGGCTGGCGAGATCAGGTGTTCGCCTAATATAAAAGTCGGCCCCTCCCGCGGCTCGCCTCAGATGCCTGGTGAGTTAGATGAGGGACAGTGCTGTTTATACCGGAGCTGCTGTAGGGAAAGAATTGGTAGTTAGTGTAGGCTTCAAGACCCCCCAAAGGTCCTTATTAGGGCCACTGATAGCTGTGTGTTGGCTGCTGTTAGCAGTGGCATTTTTTTTTTCTCAAAATCGGCTCTGCAGAGCGTTGCACCTGGCATTAGGGACAGAAGTGCTGCATAGGCAGGGAGAGTGTTAGGAGTGAGTGTAGCCTTCAAGAACCTCAACGGTCCTTTCTAGGGCCATATTTATCCGTGTGCAGTACTGTCCAGGCTGCTGTTAGCTGTGCTGCATTTTTTTTGGGCTTCTCAAAATCGCCTCTGCAGAGCATTCCACCCTCCATTGATACTGCAGGGAAAGAATTGTATAGGCAGGGCCACAACACAGTTATTATTCATAGAATATACGCAGTGCTGCCTTTTGGTGGAAAAACAAGTGGAAACAAATCTATTTGTCCAGCCTCTGTCCGTCCTTACGGGCGGTGGACACGTGTGAGCTGCGTGAAAAACATTGCTAAATCATACGCACCCAGCTACGCTTTACTGCTGGCTTCGCCATTTGCTTTCCTTAATTGGGAAAAAAAATACCTGCTCTGCCAGAGTTATAATAACTCTGCTACCCTCACGTTCTGTGACACATTAGCAGGGACACAGCACAGTTATTAAACTTCTCATGTTCATTGAATATACGCAGTGCTGCCTTTTGGTGGAAAAACAAGTGGAAACAAATCTATTTGTCCAGCCTCTGTCCGTCCTTACGGGCGGTGGACACGTGTGAGCTGCGTGAAAAACATTGCTAAATCATACGCACCCAGCTACGCTTTACTGCTGGCTTCGCCATTTGCTTTCCTTAATTGGGAAAAAAAATACCTGCTCTGCCAGAGTTATAATAACTCTGCTACCCTCACGTTCTGTGACACATTAGCAGGGACACAGCACAGTTATTAAACTTAGATTATTCATTCACTAGAGGCAGTGGGGCCTTTCGTTTTCCAAAAAGGGAAAAAATTATATTTGGCCTGCAGTCTTGCGCCAATTTATTTCCTGCCTGTGAAATCAAATCACTGGTAATACAGCATGCTGAGGGGTAGGGGTAGGCCTAGAGGACGTGGACGCGGCCGAGGACGCGGAGGGCCAAGTCAGGGTGTGGGCACAGGCCGAGCTCCTGATCCCGGTGTGTCGCAGCCGACTGCTGCGCGATTAGGAGAGAGGCACGTTTCTGGCGTCCCCACATTCATCGCCCAATTAATGGGTCCACGCGGGAGACGGTTATTAGAAAATGAGCAGTGTGAGCAGGTCCTGTCCTGGATGGCAGAAAGTGCTTCGAGCAACCTATCGTCAACACGCAGTTCTGCGCCGTCCACTGCTGCAAATCCGAATCCTCTGTCTGCTGCTCCTCCTTCCTCCCAGCCTCCTCACTCCACTACAATGACACCTGCTCAGGAGCGGGAACACTCCCAGGAACTGTTCTCGGGCCCCTGCTTAGATTGGGCAGCAGCGGTTCCTCTCCCACCAGAGGAGTTTATCGTCACTGATGCCCAACCATTCGAAAGTTCCCGGGGTCCGAGGGAAGAGGCTGGGGACTTCCGCCAACTGTCTCAACAACTTTCTGTGGGTGAGGAGGACGATGACGATCAGACACAGTTGTCTTGCAGTGAGGTAGTAGTAAGGGCAGTAAGTCCAAGGGAGCAGCGCACAGAGGATTCGGAGGAAGAGCAGCAGGACGATGAGGTGACTGACCCCACCTGGTGTGCAACGCTTACTCAGGAGGACAGGTCTTCAGAGGGGGAGTCAAGGGCATCAGCAGGGCAGGTTGCAAGAGGCAGTGCGGTGGCCAGGGCCAGGGGTAGAGGCAGGGCCAGACCGAATAATCCACCAAGTGTTTCCCAAAGCGCCCCCTCGCGCCATGCCACCCTGCAGAGGCCGAGGTGCTCTAAGGTCTGGCAGTTTTTCACAGAGACGCCTGACGACCGACGAACAGTGGTGTGCAACCTTTGTTGCGCAAAGCTCAGCCGGGGAGCCAACACCAACAGCCTCACCACCACCACCATGCGCAGACATATGATGGCCAAGCACCCCACAAGGTGGGACGAAGGCCGTTCACCGCCTCCGGTTTGCACCCCTGCCTCTCCCCCTGTGCCCCAACCTGCCACTGAGATGCAACCCCCCTCTCAGGACACAGGCACTACCGCCTCATGGCCTGCACCCACACCCTCATCTCCGCTGTCCTCGGCCCCATCCAGCAGTGTAGTTCAGCGCACCGTTCAGCCGTCGCTTGCGCAAGTGTTCGAGCGCAAGCGCAAGTACGCCGCCACGCACCCGCACGCTCAAGTCGCCACTACTTTTCCCGATGTGCCGTCCCAGCCCTGCACGACCACGTCTCCCGCAACATTGTGCGCGCCCTCACCAACGCGGTTACTGCCACGGTCCACTTAACTACGGACACGTGGACAAGCACAGGCGGGCAGGGCCACTACATCTCCCTGACGGCACATTGGGTGAATTTAGTGGAGGCTGGGACAGAGTCAGAGCCTGGGACCGCTCACGTCCTACCCACCCCCAGAATTGCGGGCCCCAGCTCGGTGCTGGTATCTGCGGAGGTGTATGCTTCCTCCACTAAAGCACCCTCCTCCTCCTCCTCCTCCTCTGTCTCGCAATCAAGATGTGTTAGCAGCAGCATGTCGCCAGCAGTCGGTGTCGCGCGGTGTGGCAGCACAGCGGTGGGCAAGCGTCAGCAGGCCGTGCTGAAACTACTCAGCTTAGGCGATAAGAGGCACACGGCCCACGAACTGCTGCAGGGTCTGACAGAGCAGACCGACCGCTGGCTTGCGCCGCTGAGCCTCCAACCGGGCATGGTCGTGTGTGACAACGGGCGTAACCTGGTGGCGGCTCTGCAGCTTGGCAGCCTCACGCACGTGCCATGCCTGGCCCACGTCTTTAATTTGGTGGTTCAGCGCTTTCTGAAAAGCTACCCACGCTTGTCAGACCTGCTCGTAAAGGCGCGCCGGCTCTGCGCACATTTCCGCAAGTCCCACACGGACGCTGCCACCCTGCGCACCCTGCAACATCACTTTAAGCTGCCAGTGCACCGACTGCTGTGCGACGTGCCCACACGGTGGAACTCTACGCTCCACATGTTGGCCAGGCTCTATGAACAACGTAGAGCTATAGTCGAATACCAACTCCAACATGGGCGGCGCAGTGGGAGTCAGCCTCCTCAATTCCTTTCAGAAGAGTGGGCCTGGTTGGCAGACATCTGCCATGTCCTTGGTAATTTTGAGGAGTCTACCCAGGTGGTGAGCGGCGATGCTACAATCATTAGCGTCACCATTCCTCTGCTATGCATCTTGAGAAATTCCCTGCAAACCATAAAGGCAGCTGCTTTGCGCTCGGAAACGGGGGCGGGGGAAGACAGTATGCCGCTGGATAGTCAGGGCACCCTCCTGTCTATTTCTCAGCGCGTACAGGAGGAGGAGGAGGAGCATGAGGAGGATGAGGAGGAGGGGGAAGAGACAGCTTGGGCCGCTGCTGACGGTACACCGGCTGATTGCCTGTCATCCTTTCAGCGTGTATGGCCTGAGGAGGAGGAGGAGGAGGAGGAGGAGGAGGAGGAGGATCCTGAAAGTGATCTTCCTAGTGAAGACAGCCATGTGTTGCGTACAGGTACCCTGGCACACATGGCTGACTTCATGTTAGGATGCCTTTCTCGTGACCCTCGCGTTGCACGCATTCTGGCCACTACGGATTACTGGGTGTACACACTGCTCGATCCACGGTGTAAGGAGAACCTGCCCACTCTGATTCCCGAAGAGGAAAGGGGTTCGAGAGTGTTGCTATACCACAGGACCCTTGCGGACAAGCTGATGGTAAAATTCCCAGCCGACAGCGCTAGTGGCAGAAGGCGCAGTACCGAGGGCAAGGTAGCAGGGGATGTGCGTAGATCGAGCAGCATGTACATCCCAGGCAGTGCAACAGTCTTTAAGGGCCTGGCCAGCTTTATGGCTCCCCACCAAGACTGTGTCACCGCTCCCCAGTCACGGCTGAGTCGGCGGGAGCACTGTAAAAGGATGGTGAGGGAGTACGTAGCGGATCGCACGACCATCCTTGGTGACGCCTCTGCCCCCTACAACTACTGGGTGTCGAAGCTGGACATGTGGCCTGAACTAGCGCTGTATGCCCTGGAGGTGCTTGCTTGTCCTGCGGCTAGCGTGTTGTCGGAGAGGGTGTTTAGTGCGGCTGGGGGAATCATCACAGATAAGCGTAGCCGCTTGTCAACCGACAGTGCCGACAGGCTAACACTCATCAAGATGAACAAAGGCTGGATTTCCCCAGACTTCTGTTCTCCACCAGCGGACAGCAGCGATACGTAAGCAATACGTAGGCTGCACCCGCGGATGGAAGCTACGTTCTCTCTCACCATCCAAAACGGGGACATTTCTGCTTCATCAATCTGTGTCTAATATTCCTCCTCCTCCTCCTCCTGCTCCTCCTCCTGAAACCTCACGTAATCACGCTGAACGGGCAATTTTTCTTAGGGCCACAAGGCTCACTCAAATAATATTTCAGAACAATTTTTATAAGTTTCAATGCGCTTAAAAGCATTGGAACTTTAACTTGAACCAATTTTTCGTTACACTGGGCTGCCTCCAGGCCTAGTTACCACTTAAGCCACATTAACCAAAGCGATTAATGGGTTTCACCTGCCCTCTTGGCTGGCCATGGCCAATTTTTGGGATGTACATTAGTACTGTTGATACAGCAATTTTTGTGGGCCCTCGCCTACAGTGTAATCAAATTAATTTTTAGCCCACCTGCATTACAGCTGACGTTACCTCAGCTGTGTTGGGCAATGCAATGGGATATTTTTATGTACCGCTGGTGGGTTCCAGGGAGCCACCCATGCTGTAGGTGCACACTGAGTTTTTAATACATCTGTACACTTCTAAAGAACCCGTCTGACTGGGGCATGCAGTGTGGGCCGAAGCCCACCTGTATTACGCACGACATTACTACCTCAGCTGTGTTGGGCAATGCAATGGGATATTTCTATGTACCGCCGGTGGCTTCCTGGCACCCACCCAGGCAGTGGGTCCACAGGGAGTTTAACCTACATGTGTCCGCTTGTAAAGAACCCCAGTCTGACTGGGGCATGCAGTGTGGGCCGAAGCCCACCTGCATTAAGCACGACATTACTACCTCAGCTGTGTTGGGCAATGCAATGGGATATTTTTGTGTACCGCCGGTGGGTTCCAGGGAGCCACCCATGCTGTAGGTGCACACTGAGTTTTTAATACATCTGTACACTTCTAAAGAACCCGTCTGACTGGGGCATGCAGTGTGGGCCGAAGCCCACCTGTATTACGCACGACATTACTACCTCAGCTGTGTTGGGCAATGCAATGGGATATTTCTATGTACCGCCGGTGGCTTCCTGGCACCCACCCAGGCAGTGGGTCCACAGGGAGTTTAACCTACATGTGTCCACTTGTAAAGAACCCCAGTCTGACTGGGGCATGCAGTGTGGGCCGAAACCCACCTGCATTAACCCTTTCCAGTCCACTGTGTGACCTGTGAAGACATTAGGGTTTAAGGCTGTACAGCTCCGTTGTTGGTAGACGTCCGTCGGGGTTCTCTTACTGTATATTGCCAGCCTCTCTGCTGTCGGAGCCTATCCTACGTGTCAGCTCATGCAGTACTGGCTTTAGCCAGCATATAGCGCCGTTGTATAACGGCAGAAAAAGAGTAAGCCCCCTAGGAAAACCATATACAAATTGGATTGGAAAGGGTTAAGCACAACATTACTACCTCAGCTGTGTTGGGCAATGCAATGGGATATTTCTGTGTACCGCCGGTGGGTTCCAGGGAGCCACCCATGCTGTGGGTCGACAGGGACTTCACAATAGGGAGTTGTACCTGCCTGTGTCTATGAATTAAAAAGCCCGGTCTGACTGGGGCATGCAGACACCTTGACAGAATGAATAGTGTGTGGCACATAGGTTCCCCATTGCTATGCCCACGTGTGCAGCTCCTGATGGCGGTGGCACAGGATTCTATTTCTCATTGCTTCTGTACAGCATTGTGGGCTATCGCTCCGCCACTTTTAAAGAGGGTCGCTGCCTAGCCGTGCCAACCTCTGCAGTGTGTGCCTGCGGTCCCTCGTCATGGCAGACGCAATTCTAAATAGACATGAGCGTGGTGTGGCATGAGGGCAGCTGAAGGCTGCCCAGGGACACTTTGGTGTGCGCTGTGGGGGGGGAGGGGGGGCGGTTGGGCAGCATGTAACCCAGGAGAAGTGTCAGTGGAGTGTCATGCAGGCAGTGATTGTGCTTTGTTGGAGGTAGTGTGGTGCTTAGCAAAGGTATGCCATGCTAATGAGGGCTTTTCAGAAGTAAAAGTTGTTGGGAGGGGGGGGGCCCACTCTTGCCGGTATTGTGGCTTAATAGTGGGACCTGTGAACTTGAGATGCAGCCCAACACGTAGCCCCTCGCCTGCCCTATCCGTCACTGTGTCATTCCCATCACTTTCCTGAATTGCCCAGATTTTCACACATGAAAACCTTAGCGAGCATCGGCGAAATACAAAAATGTTCTGGTCGCCCATTGACTTCAATGGGGTTCGTTGTTCGAAACGAACCCTCGAGCATCACGGGAAGTTCGTTCCGAATAACGAACACCCGAACATTTTGGTGTTCGCTCATCTCTAGTGGCAACCTCTCACACAGGGCCAGTGGCGCAATGGATAAGAAGTCTGACTACGGATCAGAAGATTGTTGGTTCGACTCCTACCTGGCTCGTGAATGTCGCCGTGATTGTATAGTGGTTAGTACTCTGCGTTGTGGCCGCAGCAACCCCGATTCGAATCTGGGTCACGGCATTCTTGATGAAAAAGCAAAGGTGCTCTTGTAGACGGCAAGCCTGAATGATACTTTTATGAACTTTTTGAGCGCTATCTTAATTCAGAGGTCATTCGATGTAGTTGCAAGCTTAGGAAAATGCTCATTCCCATACCGGGAGTCGAACCCGGGCCGCCTGGGTGAGAACCAGGAATCCTAACCGCTAGACCATATGGGAACCGCTGAGACCCTTTTTCAGTAATAAGTAGAAAAAAAATCAGTTTCATGATTTGAAAACTCATTTTTAAGCATGGATGGCATCAACAACCACTTGCAAGTGGCCTCGTTAGCGCAGCATTTTTGGCTGCCAAGAGCATCTGCAACCTAAGGGCGAGCACCCACTGGCGTTTGCGTTTTCCGCGGGAAAAAACGCAGCGTTTTCGCCGCGTTCCCCGCGTTTTTTCCGCCCGTTTTCCGCGGCGTTTTTCGCGGCGTTTTCGCGGCGTTTTCGCGGCTTTTCCATTAATTTCCATGGAGAAAAATAAGGACACATATGCAACTGACAGCTCCTATGTTAAAAACGCAAACGCAACGCAAAAAAAACGCCAGTGGACAGGAACACATGCTATCTCTATGCCTGTGCAGGAAAAACGCAAAACGCAAAACGCAGGTAAAAAAACGCCAGTGTGTGCTCGCCCTAAGCCGCTTAATTCTGCAAGAAAGGTGCAGGCCTTTGAATGCAGGCACAAGCTTAGCAAAACACTCATTCCCATACCGGGAGTCGAACCCGGGCCGCCTGGGTGAAAACCAGGAATCCTAACCGCTAGACCATATGGGAAAAGTTGCTTTCACAGCTTGCTTTAAACTTTCCGATATATGTAGATATATACATGTACATATTAAAAAAAAAAAAAGAAAGAAGTTTTCTGCTTACAGAATTCCATCTTATCTTTGGACGGCAACAACCAATCACATGCAAGATGCCTCGTTAGCGCAGTAGGTAGCGCGTCAGTCTCATAATCTGAAGGTCGTGAGTTCGATCCTCACACGGGGCATGGATTTATCCTTGTTTTTTCCCTCCGCCTTAACTGGAGAGGCACTGCTCTTTGCCATTCAATACCGAAACGATACTGGATAATATGGAAAGGTAGCAAACAAGGCAGAAGGGTTTTGGCTAGGGGCTAAAAGCAACCGTGTTGAGGTCTTTGAATATGGCTGCGAGCGTAGCAAAAGTCCAAAATGGGGAGCATGATTAGTGGCAACCTCTCACACAGGGCCAGTGGCGCAATGGATAACGCGTCTGACTACGGATCAGAAGATTGTAGGTTCGACTCCTACCTGGCTCGTGAATGTCGCCGTGATCGTATAGTGGTTAGTACTCTGCGTTGTGGCCGCAGCAACCCCGGGTCACGGCATTCTTGATGAAAAAGCAAAGGTGCTCTTGTAGACGGCAGGCCTGAATGATACTTTTATGAACTTTTTGAGCGGTATCTTAATTCAGAGGGTCTTTCGATGTAGTTGCAAGCTTAGGAAAATGCTCATTCCCATACCGGGAGTCGAACCCGGGCCGCCTGGGTGAGAACCAGGAATCCTAACCGCTAGACCATATGGGAACCGCTGAGACCCTTTTTCAGTAATAAGTAGAAAAAAAATCAGTTTCATGATTTGAAAGCTCATTTTTAAGCATGGATGGCATCAACAACCACTTGCTAGTGGCCTCGTTAGCGCAGCATTTTTGGCTGCCAAGAGCATCTGCAACCTAAGCCGCTTAATTCTGCAAGAAAGGTGCAGGCCTTTGAATGCAGGCACAAGCTTAGCAAAACACTCATTCCCATACCAGGAGTCGAACCCGGGCCGCCTGGGTGAAAACCAGGAATCCTAACCGCTAGACCATATGGGAAAAGTTGCTTTCACAGCTTGCTTTAAACTTTCCGATATATGTAGATATATACATGTACATATTAAAAAAAAAAAAAGAAAGAAGTTTTCTGCTTACAGAATTCCATCTTATCTTTGGACGGCAACAACCAATCACACGCAAGATGCCTCGTTAGCGCAGTAGGTAGTGCGTCAGTCTCATAATCTGAAGGTCGTGAGTTCGATCCTCACACGGGGCATGGATCTATCCTTGTGTTTTGCCTCCGCCTTAACTGGATAGGCACTGCTCTTTGCCATTCAATACCGAAACGATACTGGATAATATGGAAAGGTAGCAAACAAGGCAGAAGGGTTTTGGCTAGGGGCTAAAAGCAACCGTGTTGAGGTCTTTGAATATGGCTGCGAGCGTAGCAAAAGTCCAAAATGGGGAGCATGATTAGTGGCAACCTCTCACACAGGGCCAGTGGCGCAATGGATAACGCGCCTGACTACGGATCAGAAGATTGTAGGTCCGACCTACCTGGCTCGTGAATGTCGCCGTGATCGTATAGTGGTTAGTACTCTGCGTTGTGGCCGCAGCAACCCCGGTTCGAATCCGGGTCACGGCATTCTTGATGAAAAAGCAAAGGTGCTCTTGTAGACAGCAAGCCTGAATGATACTTTTATGAACTTTTTGAGCGCTATCTTAATTCAGAGGGTCTTTCGATGTAGTTGCAAGCTTAGGAAAATGCTCATTCCCATACCGGGAGTCGAACCCGGGCCGCCTGGGTGAGAACCAGGAATCCTAACCGCTAGACCATATGGGAAAAGTTGCTTTCACAGCTTGCTTTAAACTTTCCGATATATGTAGATATATACATGTACATATTAAAATAAAAAAAATTTTTTGTGCTTACAGAATTCCATCTTATCTTTGGACGGCAACAACCAATCACACGCAAGATGCCTCGTTAGCGCAGTAGGTAGCGCGTCAGTCTCATAATCTGAAGGTCGTGAGTTCGATCCTCACCCGGGGCATGGATCTATCCTTGTTTTTTCCCTCCGCCTTAACTGGATAGGCACAGCTCTTTGCCATTCAATACCGAAACGATACTGGATAATATGGAAAGGTAGCAAACAAGGCAGAAGGGTTTTGGCTAGGGGCTAAAAGCAACCGTGTTGAGGTCTTTGAATATGCCCGTGGGGCCTGAGGTCTATGTAGACCATTGACCGGAAGTGACGTCAGACGCCAGCAGTAGCGGCACGAGCGGGGGGCCGAAGGGGACAGCGGAGCAGCGGTTACCGGAGCCGAAGCAGGTGCGGGGGCAGCAAGGAGCGGAGCGGAGCAGCTGTTACCAGCGCCGAAGCAGGTGCGGGGTCAGCAAGGAGCGGAGCAGCCGTTACCGGAGCCGAAGCAGGTGCGGGGGCAGCAAGGAGCGGAGCAGCCGTTACCGGAGCCGAAGCAGGTGTGGGGGCAGCAAGGAGAGGCCGGCAGCAGCGGAGGGCACCAGTACGGAGCAGCTGAGACAGGAGGCTGAGTGAGCGGCCGCCGGGACAGCGGGTGACGTCACCAGGAGGAGCGGAGGAGCTGATAAGTATCTTCTGTGTGTGTTTGTGAGCTATGTGTGTCTTTTGTGTATCTGGTTAGTTGTGTCTTCTGTGTGTGTGTGTCTGGGGGTCTAAGTGTTTGTGAGGGGGGTAAAAAAAAAAAAAAAATTTTGTGACCAGTAGCGCGTAAGTGTCAGCGGGTAAGCGTTTGTGTGAGAGCAGCAGCGTGTGAGTGGTTGCACAGAGGCAGCAGCGTGTGAGCGGTTGCAACGGCGTGTGAGCAGTTGAGCGGTTGCAGTGGCGGGTGAGGGGTTGCAGCGGCGGGTGAGGGGTTGAGCGGTTATAGCAGCGTGTGAGCGGAGTGTGAGCAGAGTGTGAGCGGTTGCAGCAGCGGGTCAGCGGGTGTGCGGTTGCAGTAGCGGGTGTGCGGTTGCAGCAGCGGGTGAGCGGTTGCAGCAGCGGGTGAGCGGTTGCAGCAGCGGGTGAGCGGTTGCAGTAGCGTGTGAGCGGAGTGTGAACAAGTCTTTCTTCACTACTTCCACAAGTAAATTGTAGATCCCCATTAGGATGAGCTCCATGCCTGGCAATGTCATCCAGTGTGCTACTTGTGCAATGTATGTGGTCCTTGATCAGCCGATCGAGGGTGCAAATTGTTGCGCAAGATGCGTGCACGTGGCACATTTAGAAGCCCAAATTCTGGATCTAAATGGGCAACTGGCAACACTGAGAGCCATTGACATCATGGAAAGGAGTTTGGTGCTCACTGAGCAGACACTCGCTGGGGTAGAGGCGGGGGCAGATGGTGGTACGGAAGAGCAGGGGGAGCAGGCAGTCAGCTGGGTGTCAGATAGAAGGAGGCATAGAGGGAATAGATTCAGGGAGGCTAGTCCTGAACTGGCACAACCCAACATGTCTGCAACGTTGGCAGATGAGGGGAATGCCATTACAGAGCCAGCACCGCTGCAGCACGACATGCCCTCTGAACGCCAGGGGGATAACTGCTCCAGTGAGACGGGGACGGGGAGAGCAGGGCAGGCTAGACAGGTTCTAGTGGTGGGGGGCTCAATTATTAGGGGGACAGAGAGGGCAATCTGCCATAAAGACCGGGATCGTCGAACGGTGTGTTGTCTTCCTGGCGCTCGAGTTCGACACATCGCGGATCGGATTGACAGATTACTGGGAGGGACTGGTGAGGACCCAGCGGTCATGGTGCACGTTGGCACCAATGAACAAGTTAGAGGTCAATGGAGGGCCCTCAAAAATGATTTCAGGGACTTAGGGTCCAAGCTCAGGGCGAGGACCTCCAGGGTAGTTTTCTCGGAAATACTACCTGTACCTAAAGCCACACTAGAAAGGCAGCAGGATCTTAGGGAGGTAAACAAGTGGCTCCGAAGTTGGTGTAAGAAGGAGGGATTTGGGTTCCTGGAGAACTGGGCTGACTTTGCTGTCGGCTACAGGCTCTACCGTAGGGACAGGCTGCATCTTAATGGGGAGGGTGCAGCTGTGCTGGGGGATAAGATGGCTAGAAGGCTGGAGGAGTGTTTAAACTAGGGACTGGGGGGGAGGGTAAAATGAGAAATAGTGGGGTAGCCAGTGTAATTAGCGATCCGGGTCCAAGCAAAGGGAATGGGGGACGAGCAGGGGGTGGGGTTAGTACAGTTAGAACTGATAGATCAGCCATAAGTACGAATAGCAACAAAACAAATTTAAGAAACAAAAAAAATGATATAAATTGTATGACCACGAATGCAAGAAGTCTGATCGGTAAAGTGGGTGAGCTTGAAGCGAGAATGATTGATGAAAACTATGATATAGTCGGAAATACGGAAACATGGCTTGACGATAAGTGCGATTGGGCGGCGAATTTGCAGGGGTACAATCTCTTCAGAAGAGACCGAAGGAACCAGAAAGGGGGAGGGGTATGTCTGTACGTCAAGTCAAACTTGAAGCCGAGGCTACGGGAGGATATAGGGGTAGGAGACGAACAGGTGGAATCTCTGTGGGTAGAAATACAGGGAGGAAAAAATAACAAAATCCTGATAGGGGTCTTCTATAGACCACCAAAAGCAACAGAAGAAACTGAGAACTTACTACTAAGGCAGATAGAAGAGGTGTCAAAGCGAAACGAAGTAATTATCATGGGGGACTTTAATTATCCAGATATAACATGGGAGAAGGAAACCTGCAAATCTCATAGGGGGGATAAATTCTTGAGAGTAATTAAAGACAATTACCTGAACCAACTTGTGCAGGAACCAACAAGAGGGAGGGCCATTCTGGACCTAGTACTAACTAACAAACCGGACCAAATAAAGGGGGTACAGGTTGAGGGGCACTTGGGGAACAGTGACCACAATATAATCAACTTCCAGCTATCAATCAATAGGAAGCCTTATCAGGGAGTGACAAAGAGACTAAACTTTAGTAAGGCAAAATTTGATGAGCTTAGAACTACTATCAGTAACATTAATTGGGACAACATTCTCAAAAATATCAGTACGGAGGACAAATGGGAAAAGTTCAAAAGGATCCTAATCACCTCATGTGAGCAGTTCATTCCCTTTAAAAATAAAAGGAACTCAAGTAAAAGGAAACCAATGTGGCTCGACAAGACGGTAAGAGGGGCAATAAACGAAAAAAAGAAAGCGTTCAAACTACTAAAGCAACAAGGCAGCGAAGAAGCGCTAAAATCATACAGGGAAAAAAACAAAATATGCAAAGATATGATCAAAACTGCCAAGGAGGAAGCAGAAAGACGGATCGCCAAAGAGAGCAAAAACAACCCGAAGCTATTTTTCGACTACATCAACAGCAAAAGGATTTGCAGGGAGAGCGCTGGCCCTTTAAAAAACAATGCAGGAGAAATCATTGATGATGACGAAGGGAAAGCGAATCTACTAAACAGTTTTTTCTCAAGTGTATTCACAAAAGAAAAGGAAATGCCACACGAGATGCAGGGGAATAAAACGAACCCCTCACAAAATATCTCATACCTAACGCAGGAGGAAGTGCGGAAGCGTCTAAAGAAAACTAAAATTGATAAATCGCCGGGCCCAGATGGATTACACCCAAGGATACTAAGGGAACTAAGTGACGAGATAGCTAGGCCGCTATACCTAATATTTCTAGACACTATCAAGACCGGTGTAGTACCATTGGATTGGCGCATTGCCAGCGTGGTTCCAATTTACAAAAAAGGGAGCAAAAGTGAGCCTGGAAACTACAGGCCAGTAAGTCTCACTTCAGTAACGGGAAAAATCATCGAGGGGATTCTGAGAGACGCCATCGATGAGTACCTCAAGGAAATTAAGGGAATAACTCCTCACCAGCATGGATTCATGAAGGGTCGCTCATGTCAGACAAATCTGATCAGTTTCTACGATGAAGTAAGCTCTAAGCTGGACCAGGGAGAATCTATTGATCTTGTATATCTGGACTTCTCTAAAGCCTTTGACACCGTGCCACATAATAGGCTAATATACAAAATGAGGCAGCTCGGACTGGGCGAAAACGTGTGTAATTGGGTAAACAATTGGCTCAATGATAGAAAGCAGAGGGTGGTAATAAATGGTGCGTACTCTGATTGGACCACAGTCGCTAGCGGGGTGCCACAGGGTTCAGTATTAGGCCCCACTCTGTTCAACATATTTATCAATGACCTGATAGAGGGGCTGCACAGCAAAATATCAATATTTGCAGATGACACAAAACTATACAATATAATTAATACAACGAAGGACAATGTACGGCTACAAACGGACCTGGACAAGCTTGGGGCTTGGGCAGAAAAATGGCAAATGAAGTTCAATGTTGAAAAGTGTAAGACTATGCACATGGGCAGGAGAAACGGATGTCACCAATATTCACTTAATGGGGTACCGCTGGGGAAAAGTGATATGGAAAAGGATCTGGGGGTATTAGTGGATAATAGACGGAGCTGGAGTAACCAATGCCAGTCAACTGCTGCAAAGGCAAATAAAGTTTTGGGATGCATTAAAAGAGGTATAGGGGCGAAGGACGAGAACATCATCCTTCCATTATATAAGGCACTTGTCAGGCCTCACATGGAATACTGCGTACAATTCTGGTCACCAGTGCTCAGGAAAGATGTCACAGTGCTTGAGGGGGTTCAAAGAAGGGCAACTAAACTAATACATGGAATGACGGGACTGGAATACCCAGAGAGGCTATCCAAATTGGGACTATTTACTCTTGAAAAAAGAGGGTTAAGAGGCGATCAAATAACCATGTATAAGTACATGAGGGGACAACACATGGATCTCTCCCGCGATCTGTTTACACCCAGGACCACGATGGTAACAAGAGGACACACGCTACGATTGGAGGAAAGTAGGTTTCATCACCAACATAAAAGGGGATTCTTTACAGTAAGAGCAGTTAGACTGTGGAACTCTCTACCGGAGGAAGTGGTGATGGCAAAATCCATAGAGGAGTTTAAAAGGGGACTTGATGTCTTTCTGGAGAAGAAGGATATTACAGGATATAAATATTAGGTTAAGTGTCAATCCTGGTATATAGGCAGGTAGGAACTATTAGGGGTTGATCCAGGGAACAGTCTGATTGCCATTAGGGAGTCGGGAAGGAATTTTTTCCCCAAAAGGGCTAATTGGTTTCTGGCCTTGGGTTTTTTTGCCTTCCTCTGGATCAACACAGGAGGATAGACAGGCTGAACTAGATGGACATTGTCTTCATTCAGCCTTACATACTATGTTACTATGCATGTTATGGCTGCGAGCGTAGTAAAAGTCCAAAATGGGGAGCATGATTAGTGGCAACCTCTCACACAGGGCCAGTGGCGCAATGGATATTGTAGGTTTGGCTCGTGAATGTCGCCGTGATCGTATAGTGGTTATTACTCTGCGTTGTGGCCGCAGCAACCCCGGTTCGAATCCGGGTCATGACATTCTTGATGAAAAAGCAAAGGTGCTCTTGTAGACTCCCTGTGCGGCAAGCCTGAATGATACTTTTATGAACTTTTTGAGCGCTATCTTAATTCAGAGGGTCTTTCGATGTAGTTGCAAGCTTAGGAAAATGCTCATTCCCATACCGGGAGTCGAATCCGGGCCGCCTGGGTGAGAACCAGGAATCCTAACCGCTAGATCATATGGGAACCGCTGAGACCCTTTTTCAGTAATAAGTAGAAAAAAAATCAGTTTCATGATTTGAAAACTTATTTTTAAGCATGGATGGCATCAACAACCACTTGCAAGTGGCCTCGTTAGCGCAGCATTTTTGGCTGCCAAGAGCATCTGCAACCTAAGCCGCTTAATTCTGCAAGAAAGGTGCAGGCCTTTGAATGCAGGCACAAGCTTAGCAAAACACTCATTCCCATACCGGGAGTCGAACCCAGGCCGCCTGGGTGAAAACCAGGTATCCTAAGTGCTAGACCATATGGGAAAAGTTGCTTTCACAGCTTGCTTTAAACTTTCCGATATATGTAGATATATACATGTACATATTTAAAAAAAAAAAGAAGTTTTGTGCTTACAGAATTCCATCTTATCTCTAGACGGCAACAACCAATCACATCCAAGATGCCTCGTTAGCGGAGTAGGTAGTGCGTAAGTCTCATAATCTGAAGGTTGTGAGTTCGATCCTCATAGGGGCATGGATCTATCCTTGTGTTTTGCCTCCGCCTTAACTGGATAGGCACAGCTCTTTGCCATTCAATACCGAAACGATACTGGATAATATGGAAAGGTAGCAAACAAGGCAGAAGGGTTTTGGCTATCGGCTAACAGCAACCGTGTTGAGCTGTTTGAATATGGCTGCGAGCGTAGCAAAAGTCCAAAATTGGGAGCATGATTAGTGACAACCTCTCACACAGGGCCAGTGGCGCAATGGATAACGCGTCTGACTACAGATCAGAAGATTGTATGTTTCGCTCGTGAATGTCGCCGTGATCGTATAGTGGTTAGTACTCTGCGTTGTGGCCGCAGCAACCCCGGTTCGAATCTGGGTCACGGCATTCTTGATGGAAAAGCAAAGGTGCTCTTGTAGACTCCCTGTGCGGCAAACCTGAATGATACTTTTATGAACTTTTTGAGCGCTATCTTAATTCAGAGGGTCTTTCGATGTAGTTGCAAGCTTAGGAAAATGCTCATTCCCATACCGGGAGTCGAATCCGGGCCGCCTGGGTGAGAACCAGGAATCCTAACCGCTAGATCATATGGGAACCGCTGAGACCCTTTTTCAGTAATAAGTAGAAAAAAAATCAGTTTCATGATTTGAAAACTCATTTTTAAGCATGGATGGCATCAACAACCACTTGCAAGTGGCCTCGTTAGCGCAGTATTTTGGGCTGCCAAGAGCATCTGCAACCTAAGCTGCTTAATTCTGCAAGAAAGGTGCAGGCCTTTGAATGCAGGCACAAGCTTAGCAAAACACTCATTCCCATACCAGGAGTCGAACCCGGGCCACCTGGGTGAAAACCAGGAATCCTAACTGCTAGACCATATGGGAAAAGTTGCTTTCACAGCTTGCTTTAAACTTTCAGATATATGTAGGTACTAGCTGATATACCCGGCTTCGCCCGAGTTAATTTGGTAGTAGTGTTTATCTGCTGTTCACACGGAAAATCTTATGAAGTTGTGGTTACTTTAGAGATACTGAGGAAAAACATATGTTCACCATTTTGCATAGTTCTCTGCGTTGTCCGGGAAACACCACGTGGAGGTAACCATGCGACGTTTCCTTCATATAAAATGACATCAGGAAGTGAGAGAATTAGATTATGTACGTAAAATTTGGACGCTAATTTTTTGCGCATAGAATTGAATAATGGAGTTTGGACCCATTAGCTTTTACTATTTATCACATAATCAATGCTTGTTCCAAATTTCCTGTTTCTTTGACACCGGAAAGTGAAAAAATTACATTCCGCACGTAAAATTGCGACACCAATTCTTTTGCGCTAGAATTGAATAATCAAGTTGGGACCCATTCGCTTTTCCTATTTATGACATAATCAATGCTCGTGCCAAATTTCCCGTTTCTATGACACCGGAAAGTGGGAAAATTACATTCCGCACGTAAAATTTGGACGCTAAATGTTTTGCGCATAGAATTGAATAATCGAGTTGGGACCCATTAGCTTTTCCTATTTATGACATAATCAATGCTCGTGCCAAATTTCCCTTTTCTATGACACCGGAAAGTGAGAAAATTAGATTTCGTACGTAAAATTTGGACGCTAATTCTTTTGCGCATAGAATTGAATAATGGAGTTGGGACCCATTAGCTTTTACTATTTATGACATAATCAATGCTCGTGCCATATTTCCTGTTTCTATGACACCGGAAAGTGAGAAAATTACATTCCGCACGTAAAATTTGGATGCTAATTCTTTTGCGCTAGAATTGAATAATGGAGGTGGGACCTATTAACTTTTCCTATTTATGACATAATCAATGCTCGTGCCAAATTTCCCGTTTCTATGACACCGGAAAGTGAGAAAATTACATATCGCACGTAAAATTTGGACGCTAATTCTTTTGCGCATAGAATTGAATAATCGAGTTTGGACTCATTAGCTTTTACTTTTTATGACATAATCAATGCTCGTGCCAAATTTCCTGTTTCTATGACACCGGAAAGTGAAAAAATTACATTCCGCACGTAAAATTTGGACGCTAATTCTTTTGCGCATAGAATTGAATAATCGAGTGGGGACCCATTAGCTTTTCCTATTTATGACATAATCAATGCTCGTGCCAAATGTCCCGTTTCTATGACACCGGAAAGTGAGAAAATTGGATTCCGTACGTAAAATTTGGACGCTAATTCTTTTGCGCATAGAATTGAATAATGGAGTTGGGACCCATTAGCTTTTACTATTTATGACATAATCAATGCTCTTGCCAAATTTCCTGTTTCTATGACACCGGAAATTGAAAAAATTACATTCCGCACGTAAAATTTTGACGCCAATTCTTTTGCGCATAGAATTGAATAATGGAGTTGGGACCTATTAGCGTTTCCTATTTATTACATAATCAATGCTCTTCCCAATTTTCCCGTTTCTATGACACCGGAAAGTGAGAAAATTACATTCCGCACGTAAAATTTGGACGCTAATTCTTTTGCGCATAGAATTGAATAATCAAGTTGGGACCCATTCACTTTTCCTATTTATGACCTAATCAATGCTGATGGCCAATTTCCCGTTTCTATGACACCGGCAAGTGAGAAAATTACATTCCGCACGTAAAATTTGGACGCTAATTCTTTTGCGCATAGAATTGAATAATCGAGTTGGGACCCATTAGCTTTTCCTATTTATTTTTTATAAATCAAATTTTATTAGTTTTGTAGGAATACACATACGTGCCAGTACAAATCATGGTGAGAAATACAGGTATCAACTGTGAGGGACCTACGTCGCCTCTCCAATAACGGTTAGAGCCAAAATACCACATATATCTTAATGCGCAGTCCAGGAGGGCGAGGGCTTCCTCAAGTAGTTAGAAATTAAATGTATCTCTTCTAATTAGGAGGCTCTGGTTAGGATGGGGTGTCAATGTTTCCACTTAGCCACCTCTTAATTTTCGTACAGGGCATGACAGACAATATGGGGGGGAACAGTTAAGTGGGTACATGAGACGGGGATGAACAGGGGGGAGGAAGGGGAGTGTGGTAGGGGAGATGGGGAGGGGGACACTCTGCACTTCTTCAGACCAACCTCACTCTAAAGAGTCATGTCGTCGTAGATTCACTCAGAAGAATACCATTTATCTTATCACGTAAGACTTTGAGCATCTGAGGGCAATCTAAGGCAGTCTACAGTCACGGAGATCTGGGGGGGCAATCGCTTACAGAAGGCTGGAGCGTGCACCCGTGTCTTAGTGCAGATGATCTAGGTCAGCTTTCCTGTACGTATGCCAGGGTTCCCAAATCTCAAGGAATCTGTCATGTGTTCCGTTTGACCAGCTGGATAGCTCCTCTAAATTTGCTAGCATTTCAACTTTGGACTTCCATAAGGCCGCTGTGGGAGGCTCTTTCTGTTTCCACAGCAGTGGAATAAGAGATTTTGCAGAATCGATCAGCATAGCGACCAATTTGTGTTTGTATGGGTGGAAATCAGGGGTAGGTCTCCACAGGAGCACCACATCAGGGGAGAGCACCAAGTCAGGTAGGAATTTTTTTAGCACGACAGCCAGATCTCTCCAGAAAGGGATTATGATTGGGCATTCCCACCAAATATGGAGGTAAGAGCCCGCGGCTTCCTCACATCTCCAACACACGTCCTCCGCCATCAATCTATGATCAAATAACCACTGCGGTGTTCTGTACCACCGCGCCAGGAGTTTGTAGTGTGACTCCTGGGCGGTGACGCAGGGTGAAAGTCCAAATGCTGTCCTCAAGATCGACCTGGTCTCGCTTTCTGAAAGGGTGATGTGAAGATCCATTTCCCAGGAGATGAGGAAGGCAGGTTTTGTATATGAGGGGCGGGATACAAACTTTTTGCGTAGGAGAGATATTCTTCTCAGGGAGGGGTTAAGTGGGGAACTAATTGCTGTTTCAAAGGGGGTGAGTGGCCTGGGGGGACCATGAGTTTTCCGATAGTCGCTTAAGACCCTCTTTACGTGGGTCGTTACTAGGAAGGGGAGGGGGCGATCAGGCAGGAGATCTTCTACTTGTGTGAGGTGGGCCTCCTGATTAAGAGCAGGGACATCTCGGAAACGCTTGTTGGAGAGCATCCTCCACATCCGTGTTGAGCAAGGGTCAAGAGAGAGGCCCATGAATTTATATAAAGCTGAAAGGGGCGTACACGGAGAGGGAGGAGGAGCCAAGGTTCCTCCTAGAGTGGCCCAGGAACCCATTGCTCCCTCCAGGAGGGGATTTTTCTTTCGGTCTCTACCGCTCATCTTTTCAGGAAACCATAGGTCTTCTATCAGGGTAGGGCCGTAGGAGCCTTTTGCGAGGCGTTGTAAGAGTGGGTCTCTTATGGGTTGTGTAAGCTCCATCCAATGATTTAGGAGGTTAGCAAGGTAAAACTCTCTTGGGCAGGGGAGGTCCACCCCTCCTTCCGTGCGTCTTTTGGTCAACAGGCAATATGCCAGTCTGGGCCTTCTTCCTCTCCATAGGTATCTAGAGAACAATGTGCGAAGTGCTTTAAAAAAGCTGGAAGGGAGGGAGATAGGAAGAAGTCTCATTGTGTAAAGGATTATGGGGATAACATAGGACTTTAGTATATTCTTGCGTCCCAGCCATGAGATAAAAGGGAGGTCATATGAGCGTAGTAGTTTCTTAATTCTGGGTATGATGGGAAGGAAGTTTGTCGCGTAGAGATCTTCTGCTTTCTTGGAGAGCTTTATACCCAAGAAATCAATTGCCGTGTCGGACCACGCAAAGGGGGATACTTTTTTAATCTCATTAAATCTTTTGGGGGTGATAGAGACGTTTAAGGCTACAGATTTGGTAAGATTAATTTTAAAGTTGGATAGGTCTCCAAATTTCTCCAGCATCGATACGAGGCGGGGGAGCCCCTCCTCCGGGTTAGTGATGAAAAAAATAATATCATCGGCGTAAGCCGTCGTTGAGAGCGTAGCGCTCTCAATTTTAAGTCCCTGTATGCCAGGGTCTAATCTAACTTTTTGGAGAAAGGGCTCCAGGGCCAGTATAAAGAGTGTGGGAGAGAGGGGACACCCCTGCCTAGTGCCATTTCCTATTTCAAAGGGAGGGGAGAGTGAGCCGTTGATCTTAAGTCTCGCATGGGGTGTAGCATAGAGCGAGAAGATCGCTTCCACGAAATTGGGGGGAATGTTAAAATGCAGCAGGACTTGCTTGATGTATAACCAATTAACTCGATCAAACGCCTTTTCAGCGTCAGTGCCTACTAAGGCGAGTGATATGTTTTGCTTTTGGGCAAATCTGGCTGCGTGCAAGAGTCTAAGACAGCTGTCTCTCCCCTCCCTCCCCTGTACAAAGCCCGTCTGCTCCGGATTAATCAAGGTGCTGGTAAATTTTTCTAAACGTTTTGTCAAAATTGTGGCCCACAGCTTCATGTCGAAGTTGATCAGGGAGATGGGGCGGTAGCTTCCGCAAGCTTCGGGGTCTTTATTTTCCTTATGCACAAGGGTAATATGCACTTCTTGCGCTTGTCTAGGCAGGGGGGTCCCGCTCAGGAGAGCATTGTATAGCTCGACTAGTCTGGGAATGAGGGAGGTACCCAGGGCCTTATAGTAAATAAGGGGGAAGCCATCTGGTCCCGGGCTTTTGCCCGGGGGAGATGAGTTTATGAGGTCCTGTATCTCTTGCGGGGTAATTGGAGATAGGAGGGAAGTGGTCGCCTCATCAGGGATTTTAGGGAGGTTTAGCTCTTCAAGGAAGAGGTCGATTTGATTTTTTAAGGCCGATATCTCAGCAGAAGTAGGCGGATCTTTGAGATTGTATAGGCGGTGGTAGAAGGACTGAAATTCTTTAGCAATATCAGGGGTGGATGTGACTCTTGGGCCTATAGGGGGTTTAATTGCTTTTATGAGGTTCCTTGTTTGGGCTTTTTTAATCAGGGATGACGTGAATTTGCTACCCTTGTTGCCCTGGGCATACGAGATGTGTCTAAGGTAGAGATGTTTTTTGTTGTACCTAACCTCTAGCAGAAGTTTGAGATCGGACCGGAGGGAAGTGAGTTTTTCTGCGGCTGCTACACTCTGTGAGAGCTTGGTCAAGCGCTCTAATTTTGCGATTTGAGCAAGTTTCTCGTCAATATCTTTCTGTTGTTTTTTTTTTTGCTTTCGAGCCTGCAGAGATCAAAAGCCCCCTCATGTAGGCCTTGTGGGCCTCCCACACCATCGGGACTGAGATATCTGCTGAGGAGTTGAGATGGAAGTATTCCTCCAATGCTTTGTTAAGCTGGGACCTATCCTCCGCTGAGTCGAGGAGGGTGGGATTAAGTTTCCACCTCCATTCACGGGGAAGGGACCCTGGGAGATTGAGTGACAGGTGAACTGGGGCATGATCCGACAGGGCAATGGCATCTATCGAAACTTTTTTTGTGTGTTGTAGGAGGGAGGAGGATATAAAAATATAGTCCAAGCGCTGAAAGGAGGAGTGGACCTGCGAAAAAAAGGTATAGTCCTTGGAGGACGGGTTAGAATACCTCCATGCGTCAATGATCTCAAGTTGCGCAAAGTACCTACACAGTTTGCTTAATTTTTTTTGTGATATCTGGGACTTTCCTGATGATGAGTCTACAGGGGGGGAGATGGTGAGATTTAAGTCCCCTCCTAAAATGACTTGGCCCGATGCAAAGATTTTAAGTGTTTCCAGTTGTTTTATGAGCCATTCTATTTGGTCCTTGTTAGGGGCATAGAGATTCTCAAGGGTTACTTTAGTTTCGTTTAGGTATCCTCTCAAAAATAGAACTCTGCCCTCCTCATCTGCGTAGCGGGCCTCACAAGTAAACTTCAGAGACCTGTGGATCAGAGTGGACACTCCTTTTGAGGCGGAGGGGTGGGAGCTATGGAACGCCATCGGGAACTGACCCCCCGGTAGAGCTAGGCATCTGTCCCCTTTAAAGTGTGTCTCCTGTAAAAACACCACCCCCGAACCATACCTTTTTAGCAGAAGAGCCACATGGTGCCTTTTGTTGGGAGAGTTCAGTCCATTGGTGTTGAAGGTAGTAAATAGTAGAGGTTTTGTCATCGCGGGCCCGTAGGAGCGGTCAGTGGTATCCTAGAGGAATAGTAGAAAAGGGAGACAAGTTTGTGTGAGTAAGATCTTAGTGATTCAAGCCTATGCCTCTGGCTCCCGGAGGGGCTTGTGAGCGAGGGGGGACGGAGGGGGAGTGCAGAGAGACAAAGGAAAAAACACCGGGTAAACACAAAAGGGAAGAACAAATACTAACAGATATGTCGCAAACTACGACACAGAAATTGAAAATTGAGTCAGCGGGTCCCAGTATTGTAGACCCCGCTGAGGGAGGGGATTGGGGGCGAGTTGGGTGTACCTTACCAGAAGGATCACCAACTACACAAATAACAGCCTGATCAGGTAGGCACCCCCAGGAATCCAGTACTAGTGGCAAATACCGAGGGCATTTGTGCGCTGTGGGGAGAAAAGAATTCAACAATGCAGTAACTTGAGTAGAGCACAGATAACAGGAATAACATAATCTAGCACTCTAGTCGGAGCGTATGAAGGCATTAATAAACGGTACTTCAGGACGTAATAAAACGTGAAGAGCGTCCGTTGATGGACGGAATAGAAAATAGAGTGTCTCTCTCCTTCTCAACCGTCAGGATCAGCAGGAGAGTCCTTTGTTTTCTTTTTTTTTGCCTCTGGGTGATTTGGAACTGCCCGCTGGCTGCCAAACCTCTGGCGGGGCTAATTTAGGGAGCTTAGGAAACTCCGGTAAGGGCATCCAGCTTGGTAAATCTATCGGGTCCATCTCGAGGTGTTCCCAGGAGTCACTAAGGTCGGCAGGGGTACGGATCAGTAATCTGCGGCCCTTGTAGAAGATATTAATACCAAAGGGAAAGAGCCACGCGTAGCGGATGTCCCTTGCTCTGAGGACTTCCAACAACGGGCGCATGGCTCGCCTTTTTGCAAGGGTTGCGGGTGAAAGATCTTGAAAGATCTGTACCAGAGAGTCACCATAAGAGAGGTCTTTATGTTGTCTGGCAGCTTTAAGGACAGCGGACGTATCCTGAAAGGTAAGGAGTCTGCAGATGACGTCCCTGGGGGGCTCTGTGGGGGGGGGGGGAAGGGGTCTAAGAGCCCGGTGGATGCGGTCCACAGAAATCGTCGCTGCTCTATCATGACCGAATAATTGAGCGAATATTTCCGCGGCAACTTTAGGCAGAACTTCTGCCGCCCAGGATTCTGACAGTCCTTTAAAGCGGACATTACATCTCCGATTTCTATTCTCCAGGTCTTCCTGGAGAATGAGGACTTTGTTTAAATTAGCGTGCTGTTCCTTTAAAACGGCAGCCATAGCCAGAGCATGGGATGTGATTGAGGTAGATGCAGCTTCCAGCTCCTCTACCCTGCCGCCCATCTGTCTTATATCCTCTTTTATTTCAGACAGTTCACTTATCAGAGGGCGCAGGGCAGTGGACAGGAGCTCCTTCATAAACCCCCGAGACACAGCTGCAGAGTCCTCTTCATCAGAGGATGAGTCACCCTCCCCCTCCTTACTGTGTGCAGCAGTAGCCTCCGGAACCGGTGCCATCTTGCTGGGGGGGTGCGGAGAGCGGGAGCTCCGTTCTTTGAGGAAGCGCTGCATCCCTGTCTGGCTTTTTGCTGTCCTCGGCGTGCTGGTGAGTTCCCCTCCTTTTTCCTTCATTTGTTTAGGCATTTTGCCGCTGTGGTTGCGTCTGAGGGATCCCTGAAGGTGCCGTTCTGTGGGAGCTCCGGTCCTAAGCGGCCATTTTGCTTCCCAGTCAGGCTCCGCCCCCCAGCTTTTCCTATTTATGACATAATCAATGCTCGTGCCAAATTTCCCGTTTCTATGACACCGAATGTGAGAAAATTAGATTCCGTACGTAAAATTTGGATGCTAATTCTTTTGCGCATAGAATTGAATAATGGAGTTGGGAACCATTAGCTTTTACTATTTATGACATAATCAGTGCTTGTGCCAAATTTCCTGTTTCTATTACACTGGAAAGTAAAGAAATTACATTCCGCATGTAAAATTTTGACGCCAATTCTTTTGCGCTAGAATTGAATAATCGAGTTGGGACCCATTCGCTTTTCCTATTTATGACATAATCAATGCTCGTGCCAAATTTCACCTTTCTATGGCACCGGAAAGTGAGAAAATTACATTCCGCACGTAAAATTTGGACGCTAATTCTTTTGCGCATAGAATTGAATAATCGAGTTAGGACCCATTAGCTTTTCCTTTTTATGACATAATCAATGCTCCTGCCAAATTTCACGTTTCTATGACATTGGGAAGTGAGAGATTTAGATTATGTACGTAAAATTTTGACACCAATTCTTTTGCGCTTAGAATTGGACAATCGAGTTGGGACCTATTAACTTTTCCTATTTATGACATATCCAATGCTCGTGCCAAATTTCCCGTTTCTATGACATTGGGAAGTGAGTGATTTAGATTATGTACGTTAAATTTCGACGCCAATTATTTTGCGCTAGAATTGAATAATCGAGTTGGGACCAAATTTCTTTTCCTATTTTGGAGATAATCTATGCTTGCGCCAAATTTCATGTTTCTACGACATCGGGAAGTTGGAGAACTTTTGGCGAGTCAGTGAGTCAGTCAGTCAGTGAGTCAGTGAGTCAGTGAGGGCTTTCAGCTTTATATATATAGACTAGCTGATATACCCAGCTTCGCCAAGTTAATTTGGTACTGGTGTTTATCTGGTGTTCACACGGAAAATCTTATGAAGTCGTGGTTACTTAAGAGATACTGAGGAAAAACATATGTTCACCATTTTGCATAGTTCTCTGCGTTACCCAGGAAGCACCACGTGGAGGTAACCATGCGACGTTTCCTTCATATAAAATGACATCAGGAAGTGAGAGAATTAGATTATGTACGTAAAATTGCGACGCCAATTCTTTTGCGCTAGAATTGAATAATCGAGTTGGAACCCATTCACTTTTCCTATTTATGACATAATCAATGCTCGTGCCAAATTTCCCTTTTCTATGACACTGGAAAGTGGGAAAATTACATTCCGCACGTAAAATTTGGACGCTAAATCTTTTGCGCATAGAATTGAATAATCGAGTTGGGACCCATTAGCTTTTCCTATTTATGACATAATCAATGCTCGTGCCAAATTTCCCTTTTCTATGACACCGGAAAGTGAGAAAATTACTTTCCGTACGTAAAATTTGGACGCTAATTCTTTTGCGCATAGAATTGAATAATGGAGTTGGGACCCATTAGCTTTCCCTATTTATGACATAATCAATGCTCGTGCCAAATTTCACCTTTCTATGGCACCGGAAAGTGAGAAAATTACATTCCACACGTAAAATTTGGACGCTAATTCTTTTGCGCATAGAATTGAATAATCGAGTTAGGACCCATTAGCTTTTCCTTTTTATGACATAATCAATGCTCCTGCCAAATTTCACGTTTCTATGACATTGGGAAGTGAGAGATTTAGATTATGTACGTAAAATTTTGACACCAATTATTTTGCGCTTAGAATTGGACAATCGAGTTGGGACCTATTAACTTTTCCTATTTATGACATATCCAATGCTCGTGCCAAATTTCCCGTTTCTATGGCATTGGGAAGTGAGTGATTTAGATTATGTACGTTAAATTTCGACGCCAATTATTTTGCGCTAGAATTGAATAATCGAGTTGGGACCAAATTTCTTTTCCTATTTTGGAGATAATCAAATTTCATGTTTCTACGACATCGGGAAGTTGGAGAACTTTTGGCGAGTCAGTCAGTGAGTCAGTCAGTCAGTCAGTCAGTGAGTCAGTGAGGGCTTTCAGCTTTATATATATAAACTAGCTGATATACCCAGCTTCGCCCAAGTTAATTTGGTACTGGTGTTTATCTGGTGTTCACACGGAAAATCTTATGAAGTCGTGGTTACTTTAGAGATACTGAGGAAAAACATATGTTCACCATTTTGCATAGTTCTCTGCGTTACCCAGGAAGCACCACGTGGAGGTAACCATGCGATGTTTCCTTCATATAAAATGACATCATGAAGTGAAAGAATTAGATTACGTACATAAAATTTGGACACTAATTCTTTTGCGCTTAGAATTGAATAATCGAGTTGGGACCCATTAGCTTTTCATATTTATGACACAATCAATGCTTGTGCCAAATTTCATGTTTTTTTGACATTGGGAAGTGAGCGATTTAGATTATGTACGTAAAATTTGGACGCTAATTCTTTTGCACATAGAATTGAATAATGGAGTTGGGAGGGACCCATTAGCTTTCCCTATTTATGACATAATCAATGCTCGTGCCAAATTTCCTGTTTCTATGACACCGGAATGTGAGAAAATCACACTACGCACGTAAAATTTGGACGCTAATTGTTTTGCGCAAAGAATTGAATAATCGAGCTGGGACCCATTAGCTTTTCCTATTTATGACATAATTAATGCTCGTGCTTAATTTCCCGTTTCTATGACACCGGAAAGTGAGAAAATTACATTCCGCACGTAAAATTTGGACGCTAATTCTTTTGCGCATAGAATTGAATAATCAAGTTGGGACCCATTAGCTTTTCCTATTTATGACATAATCAATACTCGTGCCAAATTTCCCGTTTCTATGACACCGGAAAGTGAGAAAATTAGATTCCGTACGTAAAATTTGGAAGCAAATTTTTAGTGCATAGAATTGAATAATGGAGTTGGGACCCATTAGCTTTTACTATTTATGACATAATCAATGCTCGTGCCAAATTTCCCGTTTCTATGACACCGGAATGTGAGAAAATTAGATTCCGTATGTAAAATTTGGACGCTAATTCTTTTGCGCATAGAATTGAATAATGGAGTTGAGACCCATTAGCTTTTACTATTTATGACATAATCAATGCTCGTGCCAAATTTCCTGTTTCTATGACACTGGAAAGTGAAGAAATTACATTCTGCACGTAAAATTTTGACGCCAATTCTTTTGCGCTAGAATTGAATAATCAAGTTGGGACCTATTAACTTTTCCTATTTATAACATAATCAATGCTCGTGCCAAATTTCAGGTTTCTATGACACCAGAAAGTGAGAAAATTAGATTCCGCACGTAAAATTTGGACGCTAATTCATTTGCGCAAAGAATTGAATAATCGAGTTGGGACCCATTAGCTTTTCCTATTTATGACATAATCAATGCTCGTGCCAAATTTGCCGTTTCTATGACACCGGAAAGTGAGAAAATTACATTCCGCACGTAAAATTTCGACGCTAATTCTTTTGCGCTAGAATTGAATAATCAAGTTGGGACCCATTCGCTTTTCCTATTTATGACATAATCAATGCTCGTGCCAAATTTCACGTTTCTATGACACCATAAAGTGAGAAAATTACATTCCGCACGTAAAATTTGGACGCTAATTCTTTTGCGCATAGAATTGAATAATCGAATTGGGACCCATTAGCTTTTCCTTTTTATGACATAATCAATGCTCCTGCCAAATTTCCAGTTTCTATGACATTGGGAAGTGAGAGATTTAGATTATGTACGTAAAATTTTGACGCCAATTCTTTTGCGCATAGAATTGAATAATCGAGTTGGGACCCATTAACTTTTCCTATTTATGACACAATCAATGCTCATGCCAAATTTCCCGTTTCTATGGCATTGGGAAGTGAGTGATTTAGATTATGTACGTTAAATTTCGACGCCAATTCTTTGGCGCTAGAATTGAATAATCGAGTTGGGACCCAATTCCTTTTCCTATTTTGGAGATAATCTATGCTTGCGCCAAATTTCATGTTTCTACGATATTGGGAAGTTGGAGAACTTTTGGCGAGTCAGTCAGTGAGTCATTGAGTCAGTCAGTCAGTCATTGAGTCAGTGAGGGCTTTCAGCTTTATATATATAGACTAGCTGATATACCCGGCTTCGCCCGAGTTAATTTGGTACTGGTGTTTATCTGGTGTTCACACGGAAAATCTTATGAAGTCGTGGTTACTTTAGAGATACTGAGAAAAAACATATGTTCACCATTTTGCATAGTTCTCTGCGTTACCCGGGAAACACCACGTGGAGGTAACCATGCGACGTTCCCTTTATATAGTATGACATCAGGAAGTGAGAGAATTAGATTACGTACATAAAATTTGGACACTAATTCTTTTGCGCTTAGAATTGAATAATCGAGTTGGGACCCATTAACTTTTCATATTTATGACACAATCAATGCTTGTGCCAAATTTCATGTTTCTATGACATTGGGAAGTGAGAGATTTAGATTATGTACGTAAAATTTGGACGCTAATTCTTTTGCGCATAGAATTGAATAATGGAGTTGGGACCCATTAGCTTTTCCTATTTATGACATAATCAATGCTCGTGCCAAATTTCCCGTTTCTATGACACCGGAAAGTGAGAAAATTACATTCCGCACGTAAAATTTGGACGCTAATTCCCACATACCCTGTTGTACTGCCTCTAGCTTGGATAAAAGATGTGATACATGTGGACATGGAGGCTCTAGTACCCGGTTGGGCCACCTCTCACTTGGATACAAGATGTGATTTGGGCAGGTATGGAGGCTCTAGAACTCTGTTGGGGTGCCTCTAGCTTGGATACAAGAAGTGATTTGGGCAGGCATGGAGGCTCTAGGACCCTGTTTGGCTGCCTCTAGCTTGGTTACAAGATGTGATGTGGGTGGGCATGGAGGCTCTAGTACCCTGTTGTACCGCCTCTAATTTGGATACAAGATGTGATACGAAAGGTATGAAGGCTCTAGTACCCTGTTGTACCACATATAGCTTGGATGCAAGATGTGATATGGGCGGGCATGGAGGCTATAGTACCGTGTTGGGCTGCTTCTAGCTTGGATACAAGATGTGATCCAGGCAGGCATGGCAGCACTTGTACCCTGTTGTACCACCTCTAGCTTGGGTACAAGATGTAATACGGCAGGGATGGAGGCACTAGTACCCTGTTGTACTGCATCTAGCTTGGATACAAGATGTGAAATGGGTGGGCATGGAGGCACTATTACCCTGTTGTACTGCCTCTAACTTGGATACAAGATGGGATACAGGTGGGCATGGAGGTTCTGGCACCCTTTTGTACCACCTTTAGCTTAGACATAGTATATGGTGATCGGCAGAGATTGAAAACCATAGATTGGAGCTGAGGGAGGAACATTTGCATATTCCTTGTGCAATCTGGGAAGAGCAAAGAATCACTGTAAGCGGGAAGATTGCTGGGATTACCCGGGTCTAGCTGCTCGAAGAACATCGACAAACCAGAGATTGGAGCTGCAGGAAGATCATTTGCATATTCCCTGTGAAATTGTACACTTAGTATTTTACAGATTATATATCTTCGCTACAATTCTTGACTTTTAGAAGTTTGAAAGTGGACATCATCTGAAGATATGGAAAAGGAGAGGAGCCATTTGTTGAGCTGCAACGAATGCTATATGTTTACAGACCTATCAGAGGAAAAGCTAAACTTTACCTGCCAGAAATGCAATCTTGTGTCTCTACTGGAAAAAAAGGTGCATAGTCTTCAGAAGAGAATTGCTACATTGAAACGTATTAAGGAAGATGAGGATTTCTTGGACAGAGTAGAAGAAAGTCTTCAAAATGTTGAAGGAAAAGAAATGTCCAGTGTACCTGCATAAGCAGAGGAATGAAAGCATGTGACCCAAAGATGCAGGAGAATCAGAAGTCAGCCAACACCCATACTGCTTGGGAACCAGCACCAGGTTCTTGAGCAGAAGGAGAAAGAGGTACTGCAAGAAATGACTATATCCACAAAGAACAGAGCAGAGGAGAAAGAGGTAGAGCAAGAAATGACTCTACCCACAAAGAACTGTGTAGTAAGCTCAGAGGCTGCTGTCTGCAGACCTGACACCTCATGAAGAACAGAGGCTGCTGTCTGCAGACCTGACACTTCACAAGAGGTGTGCTGTCTTTCAGGTGCACAAATAAAAGATGTGTCTGATAGGCTGTCAAGACTCTTCAGTCCTACATAACACAACCCATTCCTACTAATGCATGTAGGGACAAATGACACTACAGAAAAGGACATTGCAACTATCTGCAGAGACTGAAGACCTCAGAAAGAAGGTGAAGGAACTAGGAGCACAGGTGGTCTTCTCATCCATCCTCCCAGAGGATGACCATGAAATAAGAAGATGGAACAGGATTCTAGAGGGGAACAACTGACTACGTCGATGGTGCCATCAGCAAAGATTTGGATTTCTAGACTATGGAGTGAATTACTGATATGATGGATTGCTTGCTAGAAACTGGTTGCACCTTACAAAAACAGGTAAGCATATATTTGGTGGGTGCCTTGCTTCACTCATTAGGAGAGCTTTAAACTACAACAATATGGGAAGGAAAATGAAAGGCCATGTAAAAATATACAGCTAATTAATACATTTAGAAGTGGGAAGAAAGAACAAAGATAAAAAAAATTCAGACGGAAAGTAGAGGAGCATGAGACACCGATCACAAACTAAAATGTTATTTACACAAATGCACAGAGCATGGGAAACAAACAAGGAGAATTGGAGCTCCTAACACAGGAAAAGAAATATGATGTCATAGGCATCACGGAAACATGGTGGAATTATACACAATTGGAAAACAAGGCTTGAAGTATACAACTTATTTATAAGAAACAGACCAATAAAAAGGGAGGAGGTGTTGTGTTGTATGTAAGGAAAATATTAATCTCCATAGAGATTCAGCCTTCAGAGCATGTTAGTTCTGTAGAAACTGTTTGGGTAAGAATACAAGGAGAAAACAGCAGAAAGGACACCATTGTAGGCATTTACTATAGATTGCCTGTACAAGCAGAAGATACGGATGAAATCTTTCTACATCAGATGGCCAAGCTCTCAAAAAAGCATTACATAGCGATTATAGGAGATTTTACCGATCCAGACATTTGTTGGGAATCTCTCTAAGGTAAAAGTAATGAATCCAAAAATTCTTATCTGGTCTTGCTGACAACTTTATCTTCCAAAATGTCGAAGAGAAAACAAGGGCATCTGCTATCTTGTACCTAGTTCTCACCAACAGGGAGAAAATGGTGGGGGAAGTAAGGGTGGCAGGGACCTTAGGAGGCAGTGATCATGCTATCCCTGAATTCTGGATAAAATGGGGAGGAAGACCGGAGAAAACTCAGACCTCAAGTTTGGATTTCAGAAAGGCAGATTTCAATGAACTCAGAAAGAGGGTAGGAAAAATCCAAGAAGGTTGGGAAATATTGCAAAATAAGATTATCAAATCGTTAACAATCCCTAAAAGAAGGAAGAATGGGAAGCATTTAAAGAGACCAGGATAGATGAACACAGAACTTGCACACATGTTAAAAACAAAGAACAATATGTTTATCAAATGGAAAGAGGGGGGAATATCTAAAGAAGAATATAATGCCATGTGCAAAAACTGTCAATGTGCAGTGGGATCAGCCCTATTTTCATTCGCACAAGGAAAGACTAGAATCAATGGGATGAAACTGAAAGGGAGGAGACACAAATTAGATAATAGGATAAACTTTCTGACAGTGAGGGTGATCAATGAGTGGAACAGGTTACCACAGGAGGTGGTGAGTTCTCCTTCAATGGAAGAGTTCAAACAAAGGCTGGACAAATATCTGTCTGGGATGATTTAGTAAATTCTGCATTGAGCGGGGGGTTGGACCCTGGAGGTTCCTTTCAACTCTACCATTCTATGATTCTAACTGCGCAATGTCATTGCGTACTTCCTGTGTGACTATCACATGCAGGAAGGATGCAGCAAATTATGTTTATGTACAACTGGCCTTAACGATGCCTTCAAAGAGCTAATGGTAATTGTAATGGTAATTATACAGTAAGGGCTTGTTCCCATGAGCGGAATTGCACAGCATATTAGGTGCCATATGCAGTGTATAGAACCCATTGATTTCAATAAGTTTGTGTAGTGAAAATCCCCTATATCTATATTTTCTGGACAGTGGACCTGTGTAGTGGACAGTGGACCTGTTTTTTATATGTTAAGCATTCTGTATACCAATGACAGTACTTTTCCATTGTTGTTTGTTTTTCCTACAAATATAGATATATATTCTTTCATGTATCCAATATATTCACTTCCTTATAATGAAACTTCTATTCTCTGAACTCTGTAAACAAAGCTAGTATTTAGCAAGAAAGCTCTATTTTCCGATTTCTTGTAACTCTAGAAGAAGTAAAATCAGACATAAATAACCGCAGTCTGAAGCAGTACCGCTTTTAGCTACCGCAATAATAACCCAAGCAGTTTTACTGGAAACTTATGCAAATAACATGGGAAATTTATGCAATTAATAGTTCAAGCTGTAACCTCCAATCATACTGGAGCAACCACACGTGGGTCCAAGACAACCCACTCATCTCATCCTGCCCTCTCCGGACTGATACCACGTGACGGGCAATAACAGATGACTGGATGATGAAAGAATTTCAAGATGCTTATCCAATTATTAAACAATACGTTGTATCTATGTAATTTTTGACCTGCCCAGATGAGCAAATATGTTAAACTCTTTAAAAGAGGCTGTGCGCCCACAAATAAAGGAAGTAAGGAAGTTTTCATATGCTGAACTTGTGTCAGTGTGATTGCTTCAGGCTGTGCGCACAGTCTCATAACCAATTCATAAATTAATCTGGAAGGGTGCAAACATTTCCTATTGAGTAGGCCGTGGACTCACAAAGGAATTCCACGACAGTTGGTGGCCCGTACGAGGAGTGGTCGATGGGATCTAGAGACGATCGGAAACAAGGCGCAGACATAGGGGACCTTGGACTTGGCGGGCCCAACAAATCATCAGAACATGGTAAGATAAATTAATTATCTATACCTGTGTGGCTGACTCCAAGTTCGCCTATGTGCCGTGTCAAGGCTGATCGATTTGGATCCGCGCGACAGGTATTTTAAGTCTCGAACACATAAATAGAACCTGTCATAAGAACAAAGAGGGAGTGTTTGCATGCCTATGCCTGTTGGCTTGAGGGTACTGGTTAACTGGTAACGTCAACAGGCTGTCCCAGGGAGAGCCTGTGCAGAGACTCAACTCCTGCAAGGCCTGTTTGTAGGGCCCGGGAGAGAGAGAGACTGCCAGAGAGAGTCTGATAAGGTATTTCCGCTCCTGCAAGGCCTGTTTGTGGGGCCTGGGAGAAGGGAGCTGTCAGACGTGGATCCCAAGGGGCAGTGAGACTAAGCCAGTTGTACGAGTGCTCTGTCTATTTGAATATACATCCCTGGTGAAGTCAACAGGTTGCCCAAGGGAGGGCCTGGACTGGATCTTCCCCTCCTAGAGAAGCAGGAAGCGGTCAGATGTTTTGTTCAGAGACTCAACTCCTGCAAGGCCTGTTTGTAGGGCCCGGGAGAGGGAGAGACTGCTAGAGAGTCTGATAAGGGATTTCCGCTCCTACAAGGCCTGTTTGTAGGGCCCTGGAGAGAGGGAGCTGTCAGACGCGGATCCCGAGGGGCAGTGAGACTAAGCCAGCCGTACTGGTGTTCTGTCTATTTGTGTGTACGTCCCACTTCCATGTCGTGTCCTGATTGTAAAAAAGGATTATTGTTAACCATAAGCACATGGGGATGGGAGATCTGTAAGCAGGATAACCCCTATCCAGCTCATCAGTGTGGCTATGGTCCACTGGTTGAGGGTTACTATCCACACTTATTTGTTTATCGTTTGAACGTTCATGTAGTGGATCCCTCTGTCTGAGGGTAGATTATTGAACTGTGTAGTGACAGAAATGCAAGAGACTCTAGGGCGGGACATACTGTGTCCGGCGTCTGAGGAGGATCTTATAATCATAAATCTGGCTGCCATGATTGAGATTGAGAGGCAGCAAATAGTCTATCAAGGTCAATTCTTACACCCTCCAGAAAAGTGTGGAAGGTGTGGAGAGTCAAGTTATCATTGATTAATCAAGCAATCTTTCTGTGTGCTCAAAGCGTCATGTTGGATACTGAATAACAGGCATATTGCTGAGAACTACTAGCAAAACTAAAGGAATAAATTGATTGTATTTTCTTTGAATTTAAGTAGTCCTACCTGTTCTTAATATAAGTTAGTGTGCTTGTCTGTTGTGTAGAGTTAATCCTTCTGAGTTGTTAATATAGAAATAGTCTGTTTGTCTATCATATAGAATTAGTAGCAGTCGTACTCAAACTGGGATTGTTGGCAATGAGAAGCATTGGCTGGGTTATAGCCAAGATTGATGCACCGTACACAGCGGCGTTGTGAGTTTGGAATTTAGATGTAGATATATATGTATGTGAATGTATAAAAAGGGTTAACCGAGTTTGTTTCAGTGAGAAAGGCTGCTTGCTCGACCCCCTTACTTCCTCATTTTCTAGAAGGAAATGCTGTAACACTAAATGTAAGAAATAACTTTGTTGCTTTAATAGGAATAAAAAGTTATAATGAATGTAATGAATTATATTGTCTTAGAAGGCAGGTAAGAGAGAAGTATTGTAAGGTGCGTTCTTACTGGTGTCTAAAGTCACAGATGGACGTTCAGTGATGTACTAAATTGTTAGAGCAGGTGGATTAGACCCAAGCGATAGAAGAGAAAGCAAATTCATGTGCTGTGACAAATAACAACTACTGTTCGTATGTCTTGTTATGTAATCTAATCTTTGTTGTACGTCCTTCATACAAATGTAAAAAGTTATATGCCACTCACATCCTGTGGGGGCCTTTAAGAATACAAGGGTTAAAGAATTCAGAAAATGTTGCGTTACAAACTGTAACAAACTGCATAGCCCACCATGCCCGCAAGAAAATACATCTATGTTTGCCAAGTCCCCAAATTCAATTGTAACCACATACAATGTTAGGTGGTCACAGCTGTGACCGTAAAGTTACAACATAGTAGTTATACATTAGACGTTAGAATTTCCCTGAATGTCAGTCAGAGGGAGAGAAGGCGGGCTGAAATGGCGTCGGTACCCACGTATGCCAAAGACACCGGCGTTCAATATAACAGGTTAAGTTGTATAACAGTTCAGTAAATAAGGAGATAAAATAATATATCAGTCACTCTGCAACCTTTGGCACACAATATGTGAACTACAGTATGTTACCAATCAGATGGAGATGCCTGGCATCTAAGACCGCATCTGCTCCGGTCTCCGGTTTAAAATGTCAGTTGGTTTCCCATTCGCCTAGGGATAGTGTAGAAGGCCGTAGGTTCCAGCGAGGGCGCACTCTGCGGAGTGATAACTTGTACAGATAGAGGACGTGGATACCTGAAAAACATAGCCCGGGGGGATACATGTCCTCCTTCTGAGGGGAGGTAGGGATTACACTCACCCTAAGAGTAGGGCCTTGCGGGCGATGGGGAAGCCTTGATGCTAGAGGGACGACCCGGAACAAGTCTGGGACAGAACTGTTATAAGAGTAAATTCTCCCTAATAATCCTGTCTCTTCCATTCTGTGTTAGAAAAAGGAGGGGCTGCCATGGGAGGGGGAATTTAAAAAGAGGAACTTGCTGGGAGAACTTAGCACTACAGCAGTCTCAGGGTAGATAAACTAGCAGACAGTAAAAAATGAAACAAATTACGGGAAGTTAGGTATAAATCCAAGTTAAGCGGAGAAGCCAAAGAATGGGGAACAAGCAGGTAGCGATAAGGCCTGGTATCTACCGGAGGGACGGGGCAGACTTGACCCGTGTTCGGCCTGTGATAAATGTAAATTGTGTGATGCATAAGATTTTATGTGTTTGTAATGTGGATCGGATGGCTGCAACCTTTGAATAAAAAAATAAGGAAGCAAGTAGAGATGAGCGAATATACTCGTTTTGAGTAATCACTCGATCGAGAACCGTGATTTTCGAGTACTTCCGTACTCGGGTGAAAAGATTCGGGGGGCGCCGGGGGGCGAGGGGAGGCGTGGCGGATCAGGGGGTAGCAGCGGGGAACAGGGAGGAGCTCTCCCTCTCCCCCCCCCACTCCCCGCTGCAACCCCCCACTCACCCACGGCGCCCCCCGATTCTTTTCACCCAAGTACGGAAGTACTCGAAAATCGCGGCGCTCAGGCGAAAAAAGGGCGTGTCCGAGTAGGTTTGCTCATCTCTAGAAGCAAGTGATCAGCCAAGTTTAGAGGGGTGGAGCTAGACGATGCAAGAATACGTAATGGGTCATCCCTCTCTTGTCCACAAGGAGGGGTGAGAATCATAGACAGCCAGGAAAAGTTTTTTTCTCCTGTCTCAAATATGATGAGACATTGCAGACAGGATCAGATTAAATTAATAATGAATTCTCTTAAAGAATATCACATTTTAAATATGGTTGCCCTGATGGAAGGCACGTCTCTGTTATTGGCACTGATATTTTACAAACCCTATCTGCATCCATCATAACGGCGCCTGATGGATCGGTACGGGTTGGGACCTCAGGTGCCAGTTCAGAAGAGTTTTTCATAAATTAACTGCTCTGTCTTGTGGTGGAGCTGGCTTATGTGTTTGGCCTGATAGCCGGTGCGGAAACTCTGCTTTCCACAGTTCCTGAAAAATTATGGGCCACCTACAAGACAGACATAGGGAAATTGAATGTACCCACCATGATAATATATAGAGACCTGGATACACACCCCTGGGTCAAACAGTATCCTCTTAGGGGAAAAAAAGGGGTGAAGGGTCAGCCACGCATGTTAGGTGCTGTGTGCTGATGATTTTGGAAAAACTGCCGACCAGCCACAATTTCACTGTTAATTTCCCTTGCAGAAGATGGCTGCAAGGCCTGGAGGCCTGCAAAGACAAACTCCAGTTCTGCAGGAAAGGTCGTTGTCATTGTTTAGCCAGGGAACTAGACATCAGACAGAGGAATCATGTGCTGATCAGGGCGCAGCTGATGTGACTGTTTCAGGCATAGTCTTAGGCTTAGCCACCTATCGGATAATACACAGGTAACTCTGGAGTCTTGCGCATCTTTATGCCAATAACCAAAACTCCTATTTTAATAGAACAGTTCAACAGGAGGCTTTAATCAGGCTGCATGAATCAGTGTAATGTAAATAACACGAGAGTTAATGCTCAGGCCTAACTCGGGCTACATGTAAATTACAAAGTCCCAAAGGTCTTTATGTTGCCAGCTGAGTGCCAGTTAGCAGGAATCTTTCTTATACATTGTACATATGTTGTGAGTTTGTATAAGCTTGATAAAGACCACAACCGGTGGTCGAAACGTCGCCTTTTATTTGGAGAGAATGAAAAAAGTTTTTGACTCCCTATATGCTGCCTCTTCTTGGCCAATAATGCGGTGGATTTCAGGTTTAAATCTGTTTATTGAATGTGCATTTTTACTGCTTCCCAGTTATTGGTGTTTGGTTGTGCTGCTGACAGCATTTACATAATTGTGGAAAATGATGGACTCTAGCCAGGAGGCGCCCACTCGAGGCATGGGTTATTTGATGGATCTGAAGCAAGGATCACCAGAGAACTCTGCTATTTTTGCCTACACGGACACAGATGCTGCAATGATCCTCTTGGGCACTGAGGCGGATGGCTCTTTCCTTAGCACTCCTAATGTTAATCTGCTACAAAGGAAGTGTGAACTAACAAGTAAACGCTTAATCTCCCTTAGCCTACATGCTGTCACTCTGAAAGAGTATTTTTTTGCTAAACTGATTCTGAGGGGCACACCAAAGGACACGTTGATGGAGTATTCTCTTGTGGTGAATATATCTTCAAAAGGTACTGACAGATACTCAAGTAAGAGACCTCCCTAAGGGGCTGTCTTATTGCCCAATTACAAGAACCACTTGGCTCCAACTGGATCTTGACAGCATAAAGTTCTTTAGGACATTGCGGTTGAAGTCCTATTTTTCATCTCAAAATATGAATGGTGCCTCTGATGTTGCGCAGTCCAATCCCTGTGAGACCTTTTCTTCGAGGGCTGTTGGACTGAGCAACAAAAGTATGTTTTAACCTCCTAGCAGTGAATGTGTGATTTATATCTCTGAAAAACTAGTGAGAAATGATTTGGGTAGACTAAGGGCACAGCGATTTACGCTTAGATCTAAGAATAATCTTAAGAAATCAGAGCTGTAGGCGCTCAACACACTTGGTGATGATTCGACAATCATCATTAGGGCAGCCGACAAAGGTGGGGCCATAGTAGTTATGGACACTAGGTCCTATCATGAGGAAATTCTTACTCAACTAGGGGATAGGAGTGTGTGTGAATCCCTAAAGAGTAACCCTGCATCACAATACCAGGCTAATTTAAATGTATTACTAGATGTTGCCTTTGAACAGGGGATCATTGATCAGCAGTTGAGATATTTTCTATTTCCAGCATTCCTTAATAGGCCTATCCTTTACACACTCCCCCCAAATACACAAAAATTTAGATACGCCTCCTCGACGCCCTATCATTTTTGGGAGGAGCTCTTAGTATAACATCACATCAAGGTTTTTGGATAGAGTCTTAAGGTGTTTTGCGATAGAGTCCAAATTCTATATATAAAAAGGCGAAAGCCCTCACTGACTGGCCACTAATTCTCTAACTTCCCAGTGTCGTTCAAACATGAAAATTGGCACGAGCATTTTTTATGTCGTAAATAAGAAAAGGGTCACAACTTAATTATTCAGTGCTAATTGCAAAAGTAAGTGCACCCCTATGTAATGTACCTAATCTAATTCTCTAACTTCCCAGTGTCGTACAAACTTGAAATTTGGTACGACCATTTCTTAGGTCCTAAATAGGAAAAGTAAAGGGGTCACAACTTGATTATTCATTGCTAAGTGCAAAGGTAAGTGCACCCCTATGTTATGTAACTTCCAGGTGTTGTACAAACTTGAAATTTGGTACGATCATTCTTTAAATCCTAGTAGGAAAAGTATTGTAACTTCTAAGCATGAAAAACTGTGAAAATTTGTGATACATGACATTGTTCTTTTCTCAGAAAACATAAAGCCTAGGGAAATTATTTGTATACTCTGAGCAGAATCTACCTCACCTCTATGTGTATATACTGAGAAGAATTTACCTCACCTCTATGCATATATATATATATATACTAGCTGATATACCCGGCTTCGCCCGAGTTCATTTGGTACTGGTGTTTATCTGGTGTTCACACGGAAAATCTTAGGAAGTCGTGGTTACTTTAGAGATACTGAGGAAAAACATATGTTCACCATTTTGCATAGTTCTCTGCGTTACCCAGAAAACACCACGTGGAGGTAACCATGCAACGCTTCCTTTATATAAAATGACATCAGGAAGTGAGAGAATTAAATTACATACATAAAATTTGGACACTAATTTGGGACCCATTAACTTTTCATATTTATGACACAATCAATGCTTGTGCCAAATTTCATGTTTTTATGACATTGGGAAGTGAGAGATTTAGATTATGTATGTAAAATTTGGACGCTAATTCTAATGCGCATAGAATTGAATAATGGAGTTGAGACCCATTAGCTTTTCCTATTTATGACATAATCAATGCTCGTGCCAAATTTCCCGTTTCTATGACACCGGAAAGTGAGAAAATTACATTCCGCACGTAAAATTTGGACGCTAATTCTTTTGCACATAGAATTGAATGAAGGAGTTGGGACCCATTAGCTTTTCCTATTTCGGACATAATCAATGCTCGTGCCAAATTTCATGTTTCTATGACACCGGAAAGTGAGAAAATTACATTCCGCATGTAAAATTTCGATGCCAATTCTTTTGCGCTAGAATTGAATAATCGAGTTGGGACCCATTAGCTTTTCCTATTTATGACATAATCATTGCTCGTGCCAAATTTCACGTTTCTATGACACCGGAAAGTGAAAAAATTACATTCCGTACGTACAATTTGGACGCTAATTCTTTTCCGCATAGAATTGAATAATGGAGTTGGGACCCATTAGCTTTTACTATTTATGACATAATCAATGCTCGTGCCATATTTCCTGTTTCTATGACACCGGAAAGTGAGAAAATTACATTCCGCACGTAAAATTTGGACGCTAATTCTTTTGCGCTAGAATTGAATAATGGAGGTGGGACCTATTAACTTTTCCTATTTATGACATAATCAATGCTTGTGCCAAAATCCCGTTTCTATGACACCGGAAAGTGAGAAAATTACATACCGCACGTAAAATTTGGACGCTAATTCTTTTGCGCATAGAATTGAATAATGGAGTTGGGACCCATTAGCTTTTACTATTTATGACATAATCAATGCTCGTGCCAAATTTCCCGTTTCTATGACATTGGGAAGTGACAGATTTAGATTATGTACGTAAAATTTCGACGCCAATTCTTTTGCACTAGAATTGAATAATCGAGTTGGGACCCATTAGCTTTTCCTATTTATGACATAATCAATGCTCGTGGCAAATTTCGCGTTTCTATGACACCGGAAAATGAAAAAATTACATTCCGTACGTACAATTTGGACGCTAATTCTTTTGCGCATAGAATTGAATAATGGAGTTGGGACCCATTAGCTTTTACTATTTATGACATAATCAATGCTCGTGCCATATTTCCTGTTTCTATGACACCGGAAAGTGAGAAAATTACATACCGCACGTAAAATTTGGACGCTAATTCTTTTGCGCATAGAATTGAATAATGGAGTTGGGACCCATTAGCTTTTACTATTTATGACATAATCAATGCTCATGCCAAATTTCCCGTTTCTATGACATTGGGAAGTGACAGATTTAGATTATGTACGTAAAATTTCGACGCCAATTCTTTTGCGCTAGAATTGAATAATCGAGTTGGGACCTATTAACTTTCCCTATTTATGACATAATCAATGCTCGTGGCAAATTTCCCGTTTCTATGACACCGGAAAGTGAAGAAATTACATTCCGCACGTAAAATTTGGACGCTAATTCTTTTGCGCATAGAATTGAATAATCGAGTTGGGACCCATTAGCTTTTCCTATTTATGACCTAATCAATGCTCGTGCCAAATTTCACATTTCTATGACACCAGAAAGTGAAAAAATTACATTCCGCACGTAAAATTTTGACGCCAATTCTTTTGCGCTAGAATTGAATAATGGAGTTGGGACCCATTCGCTTTTCCTATTTTTGACACAATCAATGCTCGTGCCAAATTTCCCGTTTCTATGACATGGGGAAGTGACAGATTTAGATTATGTACGTAAAATTTCGATGCCAATTCTTTTGCGCTAGAATTGAATAATCGAGTTGGGACCCAATTTCTTTTCCTATTTTGGAGATAATCTATGCTTTTGCCAAATTTCATGTTTCTACGATATCGGGAAGTTGGAGAACTTTTGGCGAGTCAGTCAGTGAGTCAGTCAGTGAGTCAGTCAGTGAGTCAGTCAGTGAGTCAGTCAGTGAGTCAGTCAATCTACCTAACCCCTATGTGTATTTACTGAGACTATACTGAGAGGCTGTAAAGAGTACATAAGGAAGCGGCCATGAACTGCAGGGATGGAGCATGCATTTAAGACTAAAAAGTGGCTGCAACCTCATGTCTGGGGTTAAATTTGAATAAAAGGGGTGCTATCTTTAAAGGTAAAAAGTGAGGCGAGTGGGAGGGGTGGCACATTCTGCAGAGCGCCATCAGTACATGCAGTCTGAGGAGAATCTAATGCTTCTCAGTGTGTATACATATTTTATTTCTCAGTATTTTTGAAGTAACAATGATTCTACAAAATTCAGTGCGAACAACAGGTAAACAAACACCTGTACCAAATTAACTGGGGCGAAGCCGGGTATATCAGCTAGTCCTATATATGGGACACTATGGACATTTTTATTAAAGATCCATGAAGTTACAGAGAACACCATTTTAGGATTGTAGTACAAGGACTTATAAGCTATTGTTTTTTCGGTTATCAGCCCGAAGGCTCAAGCATATTATATATTGTTCTGTTTATTACAGTGTATCTATTGCAAATGAAATGTAGCTGCTGTATACTAACTTTACCTTTTATTATTTTCCCTTGGTATAAACGTAGTGTACAAAAAGATGTTTTTCTCGCCAACAAAAGTAGATACAATCTTTTTTGCTTTTATATAATCCTCATCCATGTGATACTAGCTGTAGCTAAGATACACTGTGTAATCAGATACCAAGAACTTTAGCGGCAGTTGGAATTCATCCACCCCACCCCCACCCCCCGTCGTCGTAGTCATGCTTTCTCTTAACCCCTCCCTTTCTTAAACTTGCTAAAGTGAAAGCAAATATATATTTCCTGATTTTTGTGTGAAGATGTGCCAATAAGTGTTAGCTTTTAATAAGCCTGCCTACTCCATATATAAAGCTATGTCAGTGATGTAATAACTATAATAGGAGAGACGTCAGGCAGCAGGTTTGGTGCGGTTGTATTTTATGCATTCATAAGAATACACAGACAATAATGCCTCCTCAGCACACAAGATGGCGACGTTTCGACTCTAAAATGTGAGTCTTTGTCAAGCTGTTTCTCCCAGTGTCCTGTGATTGGGTCCTGCTGCTGTCAGGCTCACCACCCCAATTAGCTGCTGGAGTGGGAGTTCTGGCAGCATTTAAACTGCTTAGTTTCCTCCTGAGGTTGCCAGTGTATGTTTGGTTTCCAGCTACACTTGCGTTATTTACATTTGATTCGTTTTTGACTTGGGACTTGACTTAGCCTTCGCCTGACCCCCTTGTACCTCGTTCTCTCCTGTTGCTGACCCAGATTTCCTGACCTGCCTTTGTGTTTGTGTGTTTACCTGTATTTGTCTGTGTGTCTGACTCCTGCCCCTCATCCCTAGCGAGCCTAGGGACTGTCGCCCAGTTGTCGCCCTAGGGCCTAGCCTAAGGGGGCAAGTAGGTAGGGACAGGGGTTGCGGGTAGTTTCAGGTACTTCCACTTACTCGAACCCCAGCAGCCTGACACTTTGTTCACTTCCTACGTCCTGGGTATCGCATCTGATGTTGCATCATACATCAGGATTAATTGACATTATCTCTCTATATATCAATATCAGGCACATTAGAGGTTTGGAGGCCACTACAAGTCATCTGGTGAATTCTGATCTACCAAGTAGGAGTATTGGTAGATCAGAGTCTTTTGGAAATTGTTGCAAAAATATTTTTTTCTGTATGATGACCTATTCTAGTCTCAAAAACAGGGAACTGCAATGGGATCGAACGTGGCCCCAATGTATGCAAATGTGTTTATGAATCACATTGAGGAGTCATACATATATACCTCCTCATCCTGGATCAAGGTCCAGGCATGGTGGCGGTATATTGATTATGTTTTTAGGATTTGGGAAGGCACTAATGTGGAATTACATTCCTTCCACAGTGAACTTAATATATTTTCAAAACTCAAATTCACCCTCACGTACTCTAAACAGGTGCATGTCCTTGATGTTGTAGTCTAGAAGTGTGATGACCCACATCTAATGTCCACAGACAGGAACAATTTATTGAGTTACAACAGTCACCACTCACCCAACATGCTTAACATGGAGTCAGATGTTGCTGTTAAGATGGATTGCTGATGATGAGTATGTAGACAACCATCTACAACAAATTTGTGGGAAGTTCTGCATGAGGAGATATCCCAGGAAACTGGTTGAAGAACTCAGCACAAAAGCCCGTCTGAGTACACGGGAGACTCTTTTGACACAGAAGGCAAGGGAAAAGGAAACGGCACATATTCCTTTTGTGTTCACATATGGACTTCTGAGCGGCAGGGTTTCACAGATCTTTAGAAAGCATTGGCCTATGTTGTCTCTCTGTTACCCTGACATAACAGAATTTAAAGTTCCACATATGATGACCTACCTTAGAGGTACTAAGCTCAAGGCTAAACTGGTACATACAGTCAGGAGATCAGGTGAGCGAGTTAGGCAACACACAGTCATTCCGGTGAAGAATGGTAATTTTCCCTGCCTTGGATGTGCATGCTGTCACAACATGGTGAAGGGTGACGGCTTTTCTCACCAATTCGCAGGTGAGATATATCTTATTAGGGAAAGGCTTTCTTGCACTTCGTCATTTGTTATTTATATGATTGACATGGCCTTGTGGGCTATTATATACAGGCAAAACAGCTATGGAGGCTAGAAGCTGGATTACAAAACATGAAAGTACCATATGAAGAAAAACAATCGATGTACTAGTAGCTAGACACTTTGTGGAAAAGGGACATTTGGTAAGCCAGTTAGGCCTCATGTCCATGGGCAAATTAACAATTTAAATCCGCAGCGTTTTTCCTGCACGCGGATCCGCGCCCCATAGGGATGCATTAGACACCCGCAGGTAGTTAAATACCTGCGGATGTCATTTTTCCCTGCAGGTGCGGGTCCAGCGTGCAGGAAAAAATCCGGACATGCTCCATTTAGGTGCGGTTCTCCCACGGGGATGGCTCCCGCAGGCTTCTATTGAAGCCTATGGAAGCCGTCCGGATCCGCAGGAGACCCGCGTCTGAATTAAACTCACCTGCTCCGGGAGATGCAGGTCTTTCTTCCTTCGTGGCCGGAAACTTCTTTCTTCGGCCCGGCGGATGTGCCCGGCGCACGCGCGCGGCACACAGTCGGCGTGCCGAGCATATCCGTCGGGCCGAAGAAAGAAGATTCGGCCGCGAAAAAGGGAAGACACGCACGGCCCGCAGCAGGTGAGTTTATTCTTATTTTCAGCCCTCATGTCCGCGGGGCAGGAGGGACCCGCTATGGATTCTCCATGGAGAATCCGTAGCGGGCCTGATTTTCCCCGTGGACATGAGGCCTTACGGTTTTGCAACATTGACCATGTACTCTGGAACATCAGGGGTGGGAATAGCGAGAAGAGATTGAAGTTTTTGGAACCTAAATAGATTTTTGAGTTAGATACTTTACAGACTAAAGGCGTGAATTTGGAGTATAATCCGTTGCCTTTTTTCTGAGAGGTATCTGTTTGCAGCATTCTTTAATATATATGTACAGGAAATTTTTATAAATATATTTTGTATTTTTTTACAGATTCGTTGGGAATTGGCGTTGGTGTGTGGGACTCTATCCCTGTCTAAAATTAAGAATATTGGAGGAATAATTAATAAAAAAGGTCTTCTATATTGCGGAAAATAATGGCTGCGTTTTCTAGTGTGGTTGCTTTGCTCATGCTTAACCCATTACGGACCAAGCACTGTAAATTTACAGCACTTGGTCCTGGGCTTTAATCCCAGCCAATAGTAAAAATACGGCGGGGGTTTAAAGCCCCTGTTTCTGCAATAAATCAGAAGCATGTCAGGTTGTCTGCTGTTAGTCACAGCTGATAACCCGGAGGAGAAGTTAGGAGGGGTTTTTAACCCTTTCTGCCTTCTTCTTTCTTTAGTACAAAGCGCTCAATGAGCACTATGTACTAAAAAGTAAAAGTGAAGTATAACTTCCACTACACGAGCCGGCGGTTATGTGACCACCGGGAATTCCCTGCTACAGCAGAGCTGCAGGGTCGTATCAGACCCTGATCAGCCCTGCCAGTGACTATTGTCACAATAAAGGGATGTTTTCTCCTATAACTAGGGCTCCTATGGATGCTCCAGCCACAGTGAAAAAGTGTCAAATTAAAAAAACAAACAAACGTGAATGTTCCCCTTAGGTCTTATATAGCATCATGGGGGACCTAGATAGTAAAACAAAAAAGTAAAACACGCGCGGTAAATAAATCGCGGCATGTCCTACTTCTGTGCGAGCCTCACAGAGGCCCGCACAAAAACATCACTAGTGACGCACCTGCTGGGCGGCACCCGGCACATAGCAGAGAGGGAAGACGCCAGGAGCAGGTGAGCCGCACTGGTCACTTCGGGGCCATGACTCGCATCCGGCTGCGAGAATCCACGCAGCAGGATCCGACCCAGCCGTCTGCAGGAGGCCTATGTCACGGGGAAAAAAAAAGGCAAAAATAATTTTGGTAGCTGAAAGAAAAAATATAGGGTAAAATCCCTAAAGAGTGTCTGGTTCTTAAGGTACAAAACAGCCTGGTCCTTAAGGGGTTAATGGATTGCTTGCTGTTGTTGTGGTGAACAAAAATCACATCAGATCCGATAATTTATGGATATGTTTTTTATTCCATGCCAATAAGGTAATGCGGGATACACTCACTGTGAGTACAGACGCATGATAATATCATTATTGTATCTTGTCACCACCAGGAAGCTAGGGGTTTGACAGGGCTTCCATGGAGAAACACCCCTGTCATTCCCTAGCTCCTGATTGGGTGACTTTAGTAAGGGCCTTGAAGGTCCTAGCTGCAGCATCTGTACTGCTTTTGCCATGGCCTGGATGGTTAGGATTAAAGATTATCGTGTTTCTCCGACACTGTATTACATTATTTTTTGCCCCCAAAAGGGCACAGTGTCTTATTTTCGGAGGGGTGCGGGGGGGGTTCTTGCCTGGTCTACAGCATCCGAATGGTCTCCGGCGGCGCTGTGGCAAGTGTCCTCCCTGTCTGCCTACTCAACTTCTTTCTGGTGACGGGGCTTTGAATACCCCACTTACAGCAAAGCGGGCGCTGTTATTGGCTAATCACAGCACCAGCAGCCAATCGCAGCCGGCGCTCGATGAGCCAATTACAGCCATTCAGTGATGTCATCCACTGAATGGCTGTGATTGGCTCATCAAGCGTCGGCTGTGATTGGCAGATGGCACTGAGATTAGCCAATCACAGGGCTCGCTCTGCTGGTGACGGGTAATTCAAAGAGGACTCGGCCATTTGCCGCAGCGCTGCCGGAGACCATTGGGATGCCGTGGACCAGGTGAGTATTGATTTTTTTTTATTTTTGGGGCACCTCCGCTAGGTCCTCTTTCAGGGGAGGCCTTATATTTCAAGCCTCCCCCGAAAACCCGATAGGTCTTACTATCGGCGTAGGACCTATTTTCAGGGAAACACGGTAGCTTTCCTATTAGGCTTTAAATATTAGCTGTAACTGCAGAAGCCTTAACAGCTAATAATGAAAGCCTAATAGCAAAACTAACCCGTAACCCTAACCATCCAGGCCATGGCAAAAGCAGTACAAATGCTGCAGCTGGCCCTGCGCTCCCTCAGTGCTCCATTCTAGCATTTATTTGCAGCCGCTGTGCTGCCTGTGAGCTCCGTAGCTGCCACCAATTGCCCTGGCCACTCACTCATGGGGTGCGGTGTTGCTGTGGCTCAGCTGCCGCTTCTGCCTCACCCGCCGCTCAGAGTGTTGCCGCGGTCGTCCTCCCTATGTATTCGACGTCTCTGTGTGTGCTGGCCCTCCCCGCCATGGCCCTGTCTTTATGCAGTGGCAGAATCGGCGCTGTCTTCATGCCGTTGCTGAATAGCAGTGGTCAGTGTCCTCCGGCGCCAGCTCCCTGCCTCGGCGCTGTCCTCCTGCCCTCCTTGAATTTAGTAACGTGTCTCCCCCCAATCAGAAGCTGGGGGCGCTGCTACATTCTTTGACAGCTGCTACCTTGTCACCACCCCTAACTTCCAGTGGTGACAAGGTACAATAATACCTCTAATATCTGGTTAGACGGTAATAATGATGGATGGGTTTAGAACATTAGAACTGGTTTGTTTGGTGGATGGGAGGTTTTATGCCACTATAATATCTATGTGTGCGGCTTTAAACATGACTTTTTCCCATGCACGTGTGACCCCATATCTTATCAATGAGGGGATATGAGTACAACCCTGTTATCACACAAAGGGACACATTCACACCTGGGTCATACATGCACACGGAATCCTGCTTACAGCACAACTGACTGAGGTGCAGAGCCCGTGGAGATGTAGTCCAGGGCTGCCATGGAGCGCTAGCTGCTGGAGCCCGCAGGGCATATATTCCTTTTACTCCACACTTATCCACTATAGCAACCTGATTGGTTGTTTGGGACACTGCCGCCGCCCCCCCCCAAAAAAAAAAAAATCACCCACAACCCCTTGAGATGTGCACGAGGATACAGAGAAGAGAGAGTGCACGAGAAGCACGTACAGAGCCCCCAGTGGCAGTCACCAGAGCGCAGGGAGCCTCGGTAAGCTGCAGAGGTTGCTATAGTGCATAAGTGGGGAGTAAAGGGAATATATGCTCCGCGGGAACATATTATTATATTCCACAGCACTTCTACTCGATTCGCAACCTGATTGGTTGTTTGGAATGGCTGATTCACAGTGATTGGTTGTTTGGGTGGCTGATTCGCAGTGATTGGTTGTATGGGTGGCTGATTCGCAGTGATTGGTTGTATGGGTGGCTGATTCGCAGTGATTGGTTGTATGGGTGGCTGATTCGCAGTGATTGGTTGTTTGGGTTGGGTCGAGTAGAAGTGCTGTGGCATATAAATATTTGCTCCCGGGAACTCTTTTGGATTCCCGCGTATGCGCGGCTGAGTGGAGAGGGGGCGTAGTTCTCAATGGAGGTTACGTACTGCCCCTGTATTCTCGCGCACGCGCAGTTGGTGACAGTGGACGCCGTTTGCTCCGGGCTGTATTCTGGACCATGTTACGACAGGTATTTGAATTAGAGATATTTACACTAATTCCAGATGGTTTCTGTGCGCACCTGGAGGGGGGGAGGGGCGGCTACTTGTGATTGGTTGCTAGTTCCTTAAATCTTATACTTCCATTAGGATATGCAGATTAAAGTATTTGCCCCCCTATATGCTGCCTGATAGTCTGTTCTTGGCCAGTGAGCAGAAACTGACACCGGTGAGCCTCAGCCCAGATCTCACACATAGAGGCTCTTTAACCCCTTAAGACCCCCTGTCCATAAATGTGATATCGCCAGCGAATCACGCCGTTTAAAGCTCTCCATAGCATTGCTATGTAAAGCGCCGCCCCCTGTCCATGAGTGGAGAATCATTGTGATCCTCCGCTCGCAGACGGCAATTCGCAGCATGCAGGGAATAGCCTGCGATTCTCCGCGGTCAGCCTATCTGTCAGGCTGACAGCGGAGAGCCGTCTGTGGCTCCCGCGGCGGAGAAACACAGTGGGATACCGCAATGCCCGTGGACAGGGGGCCTAAGGACACGGCTTATTTTGGGCTTAAGGACGCAGCAATTTTTATAATTTTTTTTTTTTGGCAGGTTTTAATCTCCTTTTTTCAAAAGCCATAACTTCCGTATTTTTCCATCGACGCGGCCGTATAAGGGCTTGTTTTTTTTTGTGCGGTAAACTGTAATTTTTAGCGTTGCCATTTTTGGGTACATTGACTATATTGTAAAACTTATTATTTTTTTTTATGATTGCAGGGACAGAAAACGCATCAATTCTGCCATAGATTTTTTTTTTTTTTTTAACCCTTTCCAATCCATTTATTTTTTCTCACCCATTCTCCCCAGCTCCAAATAAATTAGAGCTGGGGAAAATGGGTGAGAAAAAATAAATTTTCCCTGCACCCTCCTGAACTGACAGAGTTCAGGAGGGTGCAGGTGCTCACTGCACCGTGGAGGGACCTGCTTACCTGTCAGGCGTCTTCCGCATTCTTCCTCTGCCTCCCGGCTCGGCGATCATGTGACCGCTGGGGTCAGGTCGCACATGGCGGTCACATGATCGCCGGGCCGGGAGACATAAGGAGAATGCGCAAGACGCTGGTCAGGTAAGCAGGCGCCCCCCCCCCCCCCCCCTTCCCCCACGGTGCAGGCTCCCGGCTCGGAGTTCATGTGACCACTGGGGGTCAGGTAACACCGGCAGTCACATGGTCGCCGGGCGGAATCTCCTGCATTACATAGCGCTAATTGAGCGCTATGTAATGTGTAAAGGAGAAGGCAGAAAAGGTTAAAAACCCTTTCTGCCTTCTCCTCGGGGGTCCTCGATGAGGACCAGTGCAGGAGTGTGTCTGCCGATCGGGTGCAGATGCACTCCTGCACTGCAGTGTCGGGCCTGCCCCGACATCGGAGTTGTGGAGGAAAATGATGATGTTGGGGCAGGCCCGACATTGGATTGGAAAGGGTTAATTCTTTTTTTAAGCGTTAATCATGCAGCATAAATGACGCACTCCATTTTTTAAGCAGGTCGGTACGATTACAACGATACCAAATTTTTTATTTTTTATTTTTTTTAGGTTTTTCCTCTTGTGTGAATTGTTTGGGGGATTTTTTTTTTTCTAAATCGCTGCATTTAAAGTCCTGTAACTTTTTAAAACATTTTTTTCATGTATGGAGCTCGGTAAGGGCTTATTTTTTGCGAGATGAACTGCGGTTTTTATTGGTACCATTTTGGGGCACACAACTTTTTTTTCGGGCAAAAAAGGGGCGTGGCCGGGTTGGCTCGCTCATCTCTAGTGTTTAGTGGTTTTTTATGCTTTTTGCTGTGCAGGATAAAAAGCGTGTGCGTGCGTGCGTGCGTGCGTGCGTGCGTGCGTGCGTGCGTGCGTGCGTGTGTGCGTGTGTGCGTGTGTGCGTGTGTGCGTGCGTGCGTGCGTGCGTGCGTGCGCGCGTGTGCGTGTGTGCGTGCGCGCGTGCGCGCGTGTGCGTGTGTGCGTGTGTGCGTGCGTGCGCGCGTGCGCGCGCGTGTGCGTGCGTGCGTGCGCGCGTGTGTGCGTGTGTGCGTGCGTGTGTGCGTGTGTGCGTGTGTGCGTGTGTGCGTGTGTGCGTGTGTGCGTGTGTGCGTGTGTGCGTGTGTGCGTGTGTGCGTGTGTGCGTGTGAGTGTGTGCGCGTGTGAGTGTGTGCGCGTGTGAGTGTGTGTGCGTGTGTGCGTGTGTGCGTGTGTGCGTGTGTGCGTGTGTGCGTGTGTGCGTGTGTGCGTGTGTGCGTGTGTGCGTGTGTGCGTGTGTGCGTGTGTGTGTGTGTGTTGAATAAAAGCATAACAAATTGAATCTTAAAGGAGATGTCCCGCGCCGAAACGGGTTTTTTTTTTTTTAAACCCCCCCCCCCCCGTTCGGCGCGAGACAACCCCGATGCAGGGGTTAAAAAAACCACCCGCACAGCGCTTACCTGAATCCCGGCGGTCCGGTGACTTCAATACTTACCGCTGAAGATGGCCGCCGGGATCTTCTACCTTCGTGGACCGCAGCTCTTCTGTGCGGTCCACTGCCGATTCCAGCCTCCTGATTGGCTGGAATCGGCACGTGACGGGGCGGAGCTACACGGAGCCGCTCTCTGGCACGAGCGGCTCCATAGAAGACTGCTGAAGACCCGGACTGCGCAAGCGCGGCTAATTTGGCCATCGGAGGCCAAAAATTAGTCGGCTCCATGGGAACGAGGACGCTAGCAACGGAGCAGGTAAGTAAAAAACTTTTTATAACTTCTGTATGGCTCATAATTAATGCACAATGTATATTACAAAGTGCATTATTATGGCCATACAGAAGTGTATAGACCCACTTGCTGCCTCGGGACAACCCCTTTAATTTTTTTTTACCCTTTTATTTTTGTGCATTACTTTGATCCTCTCCTCTACATACACACACAGTGAAAATGGTGCGTTTTTCACTGACCAAAATTGCATTCACGTGTGTAAATGAGGCCTAAATCTGCCCCTGTGTGATTATGGGGAGGAGTGTGAAGGAGTCTGGAAAGATAACAGAAAGCTCAATGAGATTTGGTCTACAACTATCTGAGAAGTTGGCCACCTTTTAGAGTTTAAGGGTATTTTAATTTTCTCAACATAATAGACGTTTTCCAACTACGGTCAAATTCTTCTGGAAATTAACTTTAAGGCCTCCTTTACACGAGCGACACGGCATTGCCACAAAAAAATCGCAGAGATATCGCTGCATCTTCTCGTGGAAATATGGTGATTTTTGTAGCGCAACTTTGTAGCATCACAAGCAAGGATTTTCGGAGTGTGGCTTTAAATAGAAACCCTACCCATAAAATAAGCTGTAACTGAAGGGGGGGGAGGGGGGGGGGGGGAGAAAAAAAGTATACATCACCTCTCCCGCGCTGTCTGGGGCGCCGCAGCAGCTTCTCCCCGGGTCCCGGCACTGATAATCTTCATCTTCTGGCCGGGGATTGAAAAATCCTCAGCTTCTGGAACCGCTGGCTGTGACTGGCTGCCGCTTAGCCAATCGCAGCCAGTGCTTGATGAATGGCTGTGATTGGTTCAATCACTGCTATTCATCGTGCACTTGCTGTGATTGGCTAAGCGTCAGCCAATCACAGCCAGCGCTTCCAGAAGGCAAGGATTTTTCAACCCCCAGTCAGAAAATGAAGAAGAGAAGCAGTGCTGGGACCTGGGGAGAAGCTGCGGCGGAGAGCGCTTCTAAGGTGATGTATGTCTTTTTAATTTTCTTTCTGCAACTAGGGCTTAGATTATAGCTTTGACAGTAGGATTTCCTTGTGAGGTTTTTGTGTTGGGATGTTGCATGCTACAAAACATCGCATGTGTGAAGGAACCCATAGGAAAGCGTGGCTTCACATACATGCGATTTGTAGCATTATAGCAGCTTGACTTTGTCGCCCGTGTGAAGGAGGCCTAAGGCTGAGGTCACATGGGACCAAAATCTTGCAGAATGACCTCACGGAAATACTGCGAGATTTCTGTGGGAGAAATGCAGCTTCAAAGCCTGCAGCCTTCCACCACAGATTTTGGAGCGGCTTTGCCACCTGCATTCTGCTGCGGCCATCTCTCCCCATAGAGAGGCCACTACGGAAACATCGAAAGAATTGACGTGCCGCGTCTTTGACTTCCGCGTGGCACATCAATTTCAGCGCAGTTTGGCCGCAATGGATCAGCACAGCGGGTGGACGAGATTTCTACAAATCTCGTTCACTTTGCTGGCCGGGATAAAAAGCTGCGGGTGGAATGTCTGTGCGGACATTCTGTGGTAAATATGTCCCGTGTGATCCCAGCCTTATTCATACTTTTTGTAGATTTTTGAAGATTTCACAAACGACAACCTGCAACATGCCCCATATTGAGGACTATGGGGACAAGCATGACTTTGTGGGGAAAAGCATCATGAGTGGTAAGTTACCAAGACTAGATGATAGAAGCTCTAATAACTGAGCTTAGAGGACATTCCTACCTGGCCAGGTTTTCTCTTGGTGAGAGGAAGGTCTTCAATCTTTCTGCTCTTCTGCCTTCTGTTTTCCTTGTGTTTTGATGTGTTGAGCTTCTTGTACCAAGATTAACCTCTTAGTGACCAGCCTTATTTTTACTTTAAGGGCCAAGCGATTTTTTTATTCCCCCCCCCCCCCTCTTCTAATTGTCACATTGCAAGAGCCATAACTCGTTGACGCTACGTATGACCGCCTATTTTTTATTTTTTTTAGGACATTTTAATAGCAGAATTCTGGGGTACATATAATGTGTTGTAGAACTTTTTATTACTTTTTTTTTGTGTGTAAATGCAATCCCTCCCCAGGAATTCTGCCATTGGTTTGGGGTTTTATTTGTTTTTATGGCGTTCACCGTTCAGTAAAAATAACATAACTTTCTTACCTGGATCGGCACGATTACTGTGAGGCCAAATTTATAGAACTGTTTTTATTTTTTACATTTTTTTTTTTTTTACTACTTCAGCGCGTTAAAACACCCTTTTTAAAGAGCATTTGACTTCACCAACGTCTTCTAAGACCCATAACCTTTTTATTTTTCACTTTTCACGCAGTGGTGTTGTGTGTGAGGGCTTGTCTGCTGGAAGAGTTGTAGTTCTAGTTGGTAACCGTTTGAGTGAGGTACATGTGACTTTTGAATTACCTTTTCATTCTGATTTTTTTTGGTGGCGAACAAAGGAAAAATAGCAACTCTGGCATCATTTTTTTAAAATTTACTTTTACAGCTTTCACCATGCACAATAATTAGCGACCTATTTTTATTGTCTGAGTTATTACGAGTGCGGTAATGCTTATTATGTTACATGTTTTTGTTTTTTAATGTTTTTGTATTTTATACAATTAAGGCCTACTGCACACCAGCGGATTTGCATTGCGAAATCTGAAGCGGGATTCCACCTCCGGATTCTACAGCAAATCCAGCGGAAAACATACTATGAGAACACGCAATTTCCTGCCCACAAGCGGAAATCGATTGCAATTTTCCACTCGTGGGGGAGAAATCACAGCATGCTGCGATTTTGTGCGAGCTACACACGGCCGGCATCCATTGAAGCCAATGGAAGCTGTCCGTCCCGTGGCCATTCTGCAATCATCATTGCAGAATGGCCGCAGGAGTCGCGTCATCACCGTAGCGACAGCGCAGCAACCTCTCGACTGTGCATATGCGGGCCGGCACTCCAGCACTTTTGGCTGTTACTAAGGCGTTAACACCGTTGCCCATAGCAACCAATCAAAGTTCAGCTTTCATGTTTCCAGAGTTGTTTAAGACATGTAAGCTGAGCTTTGATTGGTTGCTATGGGCAACAAGAACAGTCTTACTGCTACAGTCCTGATAAATGAGGCCTGCTATGTTAATGCTGCTTTATGTGATTTTCCTTTCTTTCTATATTAATTGATGTATCAGGACTGCGAGAATTCTACCTGTCAGAAATCCTATGTGATGCCACTATAGTGACGGCTGATAAAAGGTTCCTATGTCACAAGTAAGTACTGATCTTCACAATGCACATGTGGAGGGAAAAATACCAGAACTGACAAATGCATTGAAAGGCCAAATTATTAGAGACCCCATCTAGTGGTGCATCGGGCTTCCTTTGGCCTTCTGCACCGCAGCAGTTCATCATGGCGTCGATTCCACCAGGTGATAAAACCGTTCTGCAGGAATATTGGCCGCTGCAAACAGGAAGTTTCTAGTAGTTGCTATAATATTAAATGGAGGTGCTTATCACCGAGGGAATCACTAAAATATAACTTTTATTAGGTAAAGATAAACATAAAAATGTATAAAAGGCGTGGACTCTTATTCCAGTTACACTCCTACTGGACAAGTAGATATTCTAACAGTAGTAAGTCCATATAAGTATATACCAGATGATGCGCTAAGTTCTAACTCCACAACCACAATGACCCCATCTATATTGTTGGTGCATGGGTCGAGATATATATTATGGTTGTGTACAGCTCCACGTGTATAAATGGCCACAAGGGCTAACAAAGCACAATGTAGGTTATATTTATTGTATTTATACGTTGGAGCCGATAAATGGGTAAAGGCCAGAATAATAAATGTAACCCCCGTCTGGCAGAGTATTGAGGCATATATTAATGCCCAGGAAATATAGCATCAATCAGGTATATACTATGTGGTATATCCCCTATTATGGTGGATTATACCCTGATGCGATAACCAGCTATAGTAAACACGGTCACTAATTTCATCTATATAGTGACCCGCTTGACTGACGTCATTTAGCGTGTTTATCTAGTTTATATAAAAGCTGGCAAATAGACTGCAGCGCTGAGTGGTCTGTAACTCGGAGTTAAATGGTGCAAGGACATATTACAGCACCAAACGTTCCTTTTATTTTACCACATTCCCATTAGGGACAGACACAGCGGACAGTCTTAGACCAGGGTCATTCACTCATAAGACCCTGTCACATGGACAGGGTCTTATGAGTTAATGACCCTGGTCTAAGACTGTCCGCTGTGTCTGTCCCTAATGGGAATGTGGTAAAATAAAAGGAACGTTTGGTGCTGTAATATGTCCTTGCACCATTTAACTCCGAGTTACAGACCACTCAGCGCTGCAGTCTATTTGCCAGCTTTTATATAAACTAGATAAACACGCTAAATGACGTCAGTCAAGCGAGTCACTATATAGATGAAATTAGTGACCGTGTTTACTATAGCTGGTTATCGCATCAGGGTATAATCCACCATAATAGGGGATATACCACATAGTATATACCTGATTGATGCTATATTTCCTGGGCATTAATATATGCCTCAATACTCTGCCAGACGGGGGTTACATTTATTATTCTGGCCTTTACCCATTTATCGGCTCCAACGTATAAATACAATAAATATAACCTACATTGTGCTTTGTTAGCCCTTGTGGCCATTTATACACGTGGAGCTGTACACAACCATAATATATATCTCGACCCATGCACCAACAATATAGATGGGGTCATTGTGGTTGTGGAGTTAGAACTTAGCGCATCATCTGGTATATACTTATATGGACTTACTACTGTTAGAATATCTACTTGTCCAGTAGGAGTGTAACTGGAATAAGAGTCCACGCCTTTTATACATTTTTATGTTTATCTTTACCTAATAAAAGTTATATTTTAGTGATTCCCTCGGTGATAGGCTTGTTGACACACAGGGTTTTCCTTTCTGTCATGGTGACAAATAAATGGAGGTGCTGACATGTTTTGACCAGCCAGACAGAAAGGGGTTATTAATTCATGCTGCTTGCGCCAAATTATAGGCTAACCTAGTTAGTAAAAACAAAAAGTAATGCATCTTAAAATAACAATCAACCTTTTCCAATATTTAGAATTTTTTTTGTTTCAATTTTAAATGTATTTGGTATGGCTGCGTCCGTGAAAGTCCAGTCTATCAAAGTAATGTAGTATTTATCCCGGATGGTGAACATTGTCAGAAAAAATGCACAATGCCAGCACTGCGCTCTCCTGGTCATCCCGTCTCTAAGAAAGAATTTCAATCAAAAGCTATCAGAAAGTCAAATGAGCTCCTAGAAAATAGAAGATGTCCCGTAGTTTCTTGGAGTTCGTTTGACTTTTTGATCGCTTTTTATTGAAATTCTTTCTCTGAAACGGGATGAGCTCTCACACAGCTCTGTCAATGGAAAAATAAAATAATGGTTGGCAGAAAAATGTTTTTTCCTTCCCCAAAGAGCTTTAATACATTAGAAATCTAGTACAGGGAAAAAAACATGAAGCCCTATACCCATAAGTGTGAGAACCTGCCAACAAACTGCAGAGAGTCAAAGGTCCCATAAACCGTTTCAGTGTCTGCCATTGCACTTGGATTTCATGTACAATCATTGTGTTCTTGGGCAGATAAGCCACCATCAGAGATGTATGGTAGCGGCTTACTCCACTCTTCCCACACAGTAGACATGCATGCTCGGCCAAGCTGATCATACAAGACCAGTTTTACATCTGTGTTGGAACGTCTGGTCAGAGGTTGACTCGCAGATCCAGTTCAAAGTACCAGGTGGTGTGAATTAGTTAAGCCTTTGTTGAAGAGTGTCACGACCTGTTACGGGAGGGACACATTTAGGACTAAACAGACCTTGGTCACCCTGATCTTCATGGAAAACTGTGTCTCCTTAATAAAGTTTGTGCAATTTAAAATCAATTAAAAGATGATGACATCAGGGATGTCAGTATGGGCTAAGACGCTGTGAAGTGCAGACATAGAGGTGTTTGAGGAGTGCAGGGCTCTTGCTGGAGGCTACAATCAAGTATAGTTTCTACCAACTCTTGGGCGTGAATGCACGTCCGGACTTCCAACTAGATAAGCACAGATTGCCCAAAACTGAGACATATGTTATCTGAATTTCTCAGGGCTTTATCTGTACTATCTTAAGTGGATGCTCTGATGACTATCAGTCCTCCTAGCCTAAAAACAGAGCACTCTTACACTGATACATTAAACAGTGCGATCTTTAGCCATTGGGCATAAACACTTTGGAGATGTGTGTATAAGCATCAAATACCACATCATCCACATATTTGATGCAAGTGCCAACATCGGCTCTGATCGCAAAAAGAGGGGATATCCCCATATAATTGAGTTACACTCCTTAACCCTCTGAACTACTCCATCACAAGTACTAGAAACACCTCAGGCAATTCTGTGCCCAGGCAAATATACCACTATGTTAAATACAGTATGAATCAGTGGTATTATCGGTCGCAGGCGCCGACCACCTGTACCTCTAGAAGGACAATAGAAATAATCACGAACTAACTACATATAAGTGTTATAAGCCCTACGAACCATTTTTCATTTGGGGCATTTGAGTACCAAAGACAGAGGCTATTTGTCTTGATCCTGATGAATCGGCTCACTTATTACATCAGGGCCGTAGAAACGCGTCGATTAAATATTATTTGTCTATCATCCTTAGCCTTCTGAAATAAGATTTATACCGTTATTACCACTGTATAAATAGTAATATAACCGTACCTGTAAATCTATTAAGGGAACGGTAATTAACATCGGTATAGCGGATCACCACGATAAGGTGATATACCTATCCCCTGTCCTGTATGTTCTTTGGGTGTTTGTATGTTTATGTTCGTCTAGTTTTCTGATGTGTGCTGGGCCATTTGGTGGTGTGATTTAGTGTATTTTAAATAAAGTCCTATAATAAGTTTTATATTTTAATAATAGAACAGATTATCTAATCTAATATTTCTGGGGTACTTTCACAGTGAAATTGTATTTCATTTAAAGGACCCCACCTGTCCCAGTGACGACAATTAAAAGATGAGGGTGACCAAGGTCTGTTTAGACCGAAACATGTCCCTCCCGTAACAATTTCGTGACACTCTTCAACAAAGGCTTAACTAATTCACACCACCGATGGCTTAAACTTTTTTGAATTTATTCTGTGTGAATATCGTGGAGGATTACACGATTTTGCCTTGGAGGCTGGGTATTAAACCGACCATTGAAGTGGGATGGAGAAAGAAGAGGTTGTTAGCTACAAACTTTTGTTTTTTGCAAAATACCAGGTATCTAAGCAGAAACTGAACGGGAACAATTATAGTCAATGGGGTCTATTAGGTTGCGTCCTGAGACAGAGCCGTTCAGCAGTGGGAATTCCTCGTTCCTGTTCCCCGAATGGAGTAGGAAAGCGGAACCCTGCGTGCAGGTGTGACACCACCTTTTAGAGTATGGGGGTGGGCGGGAGAAATAACTGTGGGCCAAACATCCAACTGAAGTGTATGGCCAGCTTAGGCTGTGAGTAAGAATAGTGCGTGATTTGAAATGCGTAAATTTGTTTTTTGTGAATATCTGTTATATTGGAAGACCTAGGAAAGCAGCAGTTTTTGTTTTTTTTTTAAATCCAGGTTAAGTACAAGACTAGAGATGAGCAAGCATACTCGTCCGAGCTTGATGCGGTACTCGTCTCAATTAAACGAGCACTGACCATTGAATTCAATGGAGCCGGCAATACAGCCGGCTCCATGGAAAGCAATGGGCTGCCGGCAATCGCGGGATGAATTGTCGGGAAGGGCTTAAATATATAAGCCCTTCCCTGCAATTCATCCAGAAATGTGTAAAAATAAAAAAATATATATATACTCACCTTGTCCTGGCAGACGGAGTTCAGCGCGGCCGGCCTGCAGTGGGTGTGAAGGGGGTGTGAGTGAGACCTGCCCCCGATTGGCTCAGCGCTGAGCCAATCAGAGGCAGGTCTCACTCACACCCATTCATGACTGGGTGAGTGCTGCCTCTGATTGGCTCAGGGACAGCTGTCAGCTGAATGACATTCAGCTGAATGAGATTCAGCTGAGAGCTGCCCCTGAGCCAATCAGAGGCAGCACTCACTCACCCATTCATGAATTCATGAATAGTGATGAGTAAGGATTTGGCGCTCACTGGAAGGATACTGAAAAATGTAGTAGGTGAGGGGTCTTGATTGCCAGGTAAAGACGAATATTCCTAGGTGCTGTAAACAATCTCATAAGAGAGAGCAGCTAGAGGGAAACTCCGATCATGGCATGAAGGAGGAAGATATAAATGAGATAAAAGGGAAAAAAACCTCAGCGCTCGCACCGTAGAATAGGTAGAAATAGAGTATACTGAAGAGATTAAGGTTATATCACTTACTTCAGGGAGGCGCCTTTAGGGTAGGCGCCTCCTAATCCAAATAGGCGTATCAAATATGGTGCCGATCAACAATGGTGAACAGGTTCCACGATTTTAATAAAATAGAATAAAATATAATACACAACGCGTTTCGGCCGCACGGCCTTTTTCAAGTGTCACTTGAAAAAGGCCGTGCGGCCGAAACGCGTTGTGTATTATATTTTATTCTATTTTATTAAAATCGTGGAACCTGTTCACCATTGTTGATCGGCACCATATTTGATACGCCTATTTGGATTAGGAGGCGCCTACCCTAAAGGCGCCTCCCTGAAGTAAGTGATATAACCTTAATCTCTTCAGTATACTCTATTTCTACCTATTCTACGGTGCGAGCGCTGAGGTTTTTTTCCCTTTTATCTCATTTATGAATTCATGAATGGGTGTGAGTGAGATCTGCCTCTGATTGGTCAGGCTGTGACCAATCAGGGCAGCTCATTCAGCAGGCGGGGATTTTAATCCCCGGCTGCTGAATACTACTCACAGCTGTTCAGAGCAGTTCAGGAGGACTGCAGCCGGCCGCGCTGAACTTCGTCTGCCGGGACCAGGAGAGTGTGTATATATGTGTGTATATATATATATATATATATATATATATATATATATATATATATATATATATATATATATATAATATAATTTTTTTTTTTTTACACATTTCTGGACGAATTGCAGGGAAGGGCTTATATATTTAAGCCCTTCCCGACAATTTATCCCGCGATCGCCGGCAGCCCATTGCTGTATTGCCGGCTCCATTGAATTCAATGGGCTAACATTGTTCTCTGCCACAGCTGTTACAGCTGTGGCAGAGGAGAACGATCTTTACGCTGACAGTGCGGGGGGGGGGAAGGGGGCCTCACTCTTGCCACTATTGTGGCTTAATAATGGGACCTGGGAACTTGAGATGTAGCCCCTCACCTGCCCTATCCGTTTCTGTGTCGTTCCCATCACTTTCTTGAATTTCCCAGGTTTTCACAAATGAAAACCTTAGCCCACATTGACTTCAATGGGGTTTATTACTCGAAACAAACTCTCGAGCATCACTGAAAGTTCGACTCGAGTAACGAGCACCCGAGCATTTTGGTGCTCGCTCATCTCTATACAAGACTTCACCTTTTATAGTTCTGGATGTATACTGATATTCACTCTGACATTTACTCTCTATGTTCCACAGAGTTGTCCTTTCATCCATCAGTCCCTACTTTCGAGCGTTGTTCGTTTGTCCAATGAAGGAGTCGGCGAGTGGAGAGGTTTCTCTTCTGGATATCCCTTCGTCAGTCGTGCAGGTCATCCTGCACTTTATATATACTGGTGAAGTTACATTCAGCATAGATAACATGGTAGAGCTGTTTACTGTATCCAGTCGTTTGCAGATTGAGCCATTGCAGGATCTATGTAGCAGGTAATGTGCATGATCAGTGACTGTACATACAAAACTGTAAACCTGGTCAAATACACACTAAATGAGGTTTCCTGTTCGACTATGTCCAGTCAAATGTAATTACAATGACTCTAAATATGGGGGAGACACAAGGGCCATGAAACCTCTATCCACAATAGTATCTTGAGGATCTTTGAAGCTCACCGTGGTTATCTACATGGTTTATTGTTCTAGTGTCCAATTGGATTATGTAGGGACTGCAAATGGCCAATGTCACACGGGCCTAATGTGGATGTATTTCATATTTGTATTATGGCCGAACCACCAAGACTCCTTGTGGTTTTCTGCCAGAGTGCTATAATAGTTCAGAATGTGGTTATGGGGCATTTTTCTCAAAGGAGATATACAGTCAAAACTATCTTCCGCTATATAATTATGAGGGTATCCTTGACTCTCCACATCACTATACCGTGCACATCTCCAGCCCCTTTACCTTCTGTATCCCCCCACTATTTGTAGTATGTTAGCTTGTTGGAGCAGGACCCTCACCCCTACTGTTTCCATCAATTGATTACTTCATGGTCTTGTTTTATTTCCCCTGTCTTGTAAGCGTTGCAGAATATGTTGGTGCTATATAAACAAAGATTAACCACTAACATTTCTATTTTTTGGAAATCTCAGACTTTCCAACCACAGGTCCAATCAGCTGCAAAGTTTCTGCCTTCACCAATGCGATCATCTTACTTGTAACTATAACATATTAGAACATCATTTTCATTAAATTTCCCATCTAAAATAAAGTACAAATTGTCAGACCTGTTGGCTAACAAAGGGCAAGATCCCCGCACCTTTACATATTAACATGGTAAGCTTGGCTGAAAAAAGACAAATGTCCATCCAGTCCCCCCCCAATCCCATGTTGATTCAGAGGAAGTCAAAAACCTCCAGTGGTAGAAGCCAACTTTCCCCATTTGGGGGAAATAATTCCTTCCCGACTTCATAATGACAATCGGAATAATTCCTGGATCAACACTCTTCAGAGAAAAGTTCCTTCCTAACTCAGTCTGTCAGTCAGAAGATCCTCCGAATCAACAACCCTTCTGAATATTTAATGTTCACAACCTGCAATGTCATAGTGCTTTAGAAAGACGTCTAGTCCCCTCTTAAATTCCTCTATGGATCTTGCCATCACCACTGTCCTCAGGCAGAGAGTTCCACAGTCTCACTGCTCTTACAGTAAAGAACCCCCTTCTGTGTTGTTGATGAAACCTTCTTTTCTCTAGACATAGCGGATGCCCTCTAGTTACTGTCGCAGTCCTGTGTATAAACAGATCATGAGAGAGATCCTTGTATTGTCCCCTTATGTATTTATACATAGTTATTTGGTCGCCTCATAACAGTCTTTTTTTTTTTTTTTCCAGGATGAATAATCCCAATTTTGATGCCTCTCTGGGTATTCCAGTTCTCCTGTTCCATTTATTAATTTAGTTGCCCTTGTTGGAATGCCCTCAAGCACTGCAATGTCTTTTCTGTACACAGTATTCTATGTGAGGCCTGACAAGTGCCTTATATCAGGGTTCCCCAACTCCAGTCCTCAGGGACCGCCAACAGGTCATGTTTTCAGGATTTCTTCAGTATTGCACAGGTGATGTAATTGTCAGTGCCTCAGACATTGCCACAGGTGTTCTTACCGTAGGATATCCTGAAAACATGACCTGTTGGTGGTCCCTGAGGACTGGAGTTTGGGACCCCTGCCTATATAGTGGAAGAATAATGTTCTTGTCCCTTGCCCCTATACCTCCTTTAATGCACCCCAAGACTTTACTTTATATACCAGTGTAGGCCAGAGTGTCAAGCCGAGATGGACAGCAGAGAGACATTATGCTAACCTAGTAAAGATACTTTATTGACTTTATTGACCAATTGACTATTGGCCCATGGTGCATATAGAATTCTCATTGCAGTGTCTTAGTGTCTATCAGTAATTCAAGAACACAGCTGTTTCTCTTCAATTATAGACCTATGATCACAATGCATGCTAGTGTACTTCTGATTTCATTAAAGCAACCCACCAGTTTTGGGATAAAATTCTGTCCCGGGACCGGAGGAGGAGTGGGGTATATTACCTGCAATTGTTCTTCTTTGCTAGCTATCTAATCTGCTAGTTCTAGCAGCTGCTATTAGGCATCCAAGATGGCTGACGCAATCTTCAGACTACCTAATCCCCACCATGCATTGGTAGCATTAGAATACCAATGCACTATGCTTGCTGTCTGATTGGCCACAGTTGCTCATGTGATCTGCACTGCACAATCAGAGTAGTGCAGTGTGCATTAGATATTTAGAAAATTGCTGCGGCCATCTTGGATGGTGGAAAACGGGGCCCAAACCTGGAGGATCGGAGGGACATCAGCGAAGATTAACTGCAGGTAATGTAACCCTCTCCTTCACATGAATTTTATCCCAAAATGGGAGAGTCGCTTTAAATGTATGCTTTTTGCATTTTCTATTACTTTAAACTTTGTTAGCCAAAATTAAAAATTATAAAAGCTGCAAATGTATCAAATTTCACACATTTTGCGAGGGGGGGGGGGGGGGGGGATGTAAATACTGGTTTTAAAGTTTTCATATTCAACATGATAAATCCTGGTATCTTCTGTGGCTTTATTTCAGGTTCCTCATGAAAAATACTGACTGTGAAAACTGCCTATGGATCTACAGATTGGCTCTTAGTCACAATGACCAAAGCCTGCTGGATGTAACTATGCATTACATTAGCCAGCATGTGACTACTCTATCTGAAAAAGAGGCCTTCTCTGACCTGGAGCTATCAGAGTTAACCAGAATCCTCTCTTCCGATCAGTTGATGGTTTCATCAGAGTTCACCATCTATAACATTGTTTGCCAGTGGTGGGAATTTCAATCTGACAAAGGCAACCCTCTTCCAGAAGAGTTAATACAGGTTGTCAGATTTCCACTTATGATCCCAAATGAGTTAAAGGAAGTCAATATTGATATTCCTTCTGAAAACCCAACCCAAACCTTCACAGAATTCCACTTGCGTCAAGGAATGTTTGAAGACAGGATCTTGTGCATGGATATGTTGGAAAGAGATGAAATAATTTCTGAAGAAGAGCATTATCCTATAAACTCATATGATCCAATTACAGACTCCTGGGAAAAGCTTCCATTTATCAGCACTACATATGGATCCGGACTTATAGCTGTAGGCAACATCTTGTATGTATCTGGAGGTCAAGCTGACGACCATCCAGTTTCCAATCTACTGCATGCATATGATTCGATAAAAAATGAGTGGAAGGAATTGCCCTCAATGGCTATTCCCAGACATAGACATGGTCTCCTACATTACAGACAAGTTCTATATGTGTTTGGGGGATGTTCGAATACTGAAATAATTAGTTCAGCTGAATGTTTCAATCTGGTGGAGAACTCTTGGACTGCTGTCTCTTCTATGCCGGTGCCGTTGTTCAGTTTTACATCGGCAGAGTTTAAAGGAAGGCTGTTTCTCATTGGTGGAAAGACTGGCTCTGTTAATCAATTCTCATACTATCAGGGATTTCTCATTTATGATATACCCTCTGACACATGGAGCAAGGTTTACCTTCCAGTGAAGTTACTGGACGCCGCTGCTGTTGTGTTAGATGAGACGTTGTACGTCATTGCAAGATATGGCTGCAGACGTCAAGAGTGTTGGGCATACCCGCCTTGTGGTGATCAATCCTATCGATTGTATAGTGAGCAGCCAAATATATCTAGAAGTTTTTGTGTGGATTACATGGGAAGAATTTGTCACTCTAAAATACCCCCCCTCCTGGAAAATGTCAACTTGTCAGCAGTAGTAGTTTGGAAACATAGGATCTACATCATGGGAGGAAATGATAGGGATAGTTGTCTACCTGATCAAATGTTCTACTGGAGCCCTGGTGAACCTAAATGGACCAGATGTGACAAAGACGTTCCCTTCTTAGTTGATAGTGACATTGGAGCAGTTACCATGCAAGTTCCTATGAAACGTTTCTACTCTCTTATTCCCGGGAGAAAGTCCTCTTATAACTTTCCGTCTAATAAATATGATGAGGAGAGGGATGATGAGGGCGGATATTTTCTATAGCAGCATTATGTTTTGTTTTTTTTTTTGTACAAATATGTTTACATTGAGTAGATAAGGATGAATAAAATGTCATATGTGCGCATGTACTTCCAATGTTTCTTCCTTCAATTAAAAGCCAGCATGTCTATCTTACACTTCTCCAAAAAAAATTTGGAACACTTAAGCATCCTCGTATAACCCCAAGCTACTTTCACTGCAGGGCTGTCCATCTGTCCAGTTAGGAAGCAGAAGTTATTGGGAATCCATATCGCCCGCTTTGGTGCAAATGAAAGTGACAACAGGAGCGCCGTAGAGGAAACGGCAAGACACCCCAAAAAAGGGAGTGGAAACAATTCCGCTCTCCTTCATGATTCTACTCTAGTTCCTTTGTTACTGGTATCCTTGTCACTACTGGTACACGCGGCACTACCTGCAGTGCAGTCAGGTTGTACTGGTCCTTCAGGATGGCACATCCATACATGCCGTCACTCGAAGGTTTGCTGTCTCTCCCAGCTCGCTCTCGGTAGCATGGAGCATATAGCCGGATATGGGCCATTAGATGAGGAGAGCTAGACAAGCCATAGAAGGGCATCAAGACTGGAGGAGCGCTGCCAGAGCCCTACAAGACTACCTTCAGTGGGCTACTGCTGTGCATATTTCTGACCAGACTCCCAGAAACTGACTCCATTTGGCCGCCTGCCCACAGGCGTCTGCATTGCAGAATCTTCGGTTGGCATCTGCATCGCAGATCCGCAGCAAATGGCATCCATTGCATGCTAAGGAAAAATGCTTTTACCTACACACTTGTGGAAATCAATTGTGATTTCTGCAAGTGGAGGAAAAATCGCAGCATGCTCCATTTTCGTGCTATGTCCGCACAGACTGCCTCAATTAAAGCCATCCAATCCGTGGTCCGTCTGTAATAAATATTGCGGACAGGTCACGGTTTCCACGTCCTTGTCTAGAGATGGTGTGGGAAGAATAAACATTTGAAAAAAAAAAAAGGTATACTGCACATCTCCGACGGCGAGACGCTGGGTCCATCCACAGTACAGGTAAAGAAGCGTAATTACACTAATGCAGCTGCCGTCAGGGTCCGATTCCGCTGCAAGCTCGCACTCTGCCATCTGCAGGCGCCCTTAGCGCATGACATCCTGTAATAGGGCCTGTGCTCCCAGCCCAGCGCTGTGCAGCTTGATTGGCATACACCAGAATTGGGGCACATTTATCAAGACTGCCATTGCATCCGCCACTCTATTTCTCCCTCTTGCACCGTGACAAACTGATTAAGGGCTCCTGCACACTTGTGTTTTTCTTGCTCGTTTTTTTTTTTTTTTCACGTGATATCGCTGCATTTTTTTCACCCGATTGTCAATGGGACTTTCTAATGTTAAAAACGCATCACACAAAAATTGCAAAGCACCAACTTGTGATGCGGTTTTAACATTGGAAAGTCCCATTGACAATCGACTGAAGAAAACGTGCAAGAAAAACGCATGTGTGCAGGAGCAATAAGATACACATACCTATTAATAAATTTGTCGCATCTCATCTTACTTGTATGAAAAGCTGTGGGCTCTGGGCTGGCCTAGATTTGTGCTGTAATTTATACTGGTTTCTGGCATTACACACAGAATTACAGAGCTAATTTAGCATTACAGAGCTAAAAAGCTCTGCAAAGTTTTGTGCGAAATGGCAATGCACAAAAATTAGCAACTTTTTTTTGCCATTAACGGCTCATTTGCATGGATGTATTTGTGCGCACAATACACAGTGGATAGAACCCATTGATTTTCAGCCACACAAAAAGAGTGCACCTGTGCATTACAGGTTCCCATAAAAGTCAGGGGCAAGTACACAAATGCTTGTGGAATACGCAAGTAGTAACGTGAAATGCTGCGTAATCAACTGAAAGAAACACATCTGGAACCCATTAGCCATTTTAATCGGTGCATTTGTTTGCTGCTTGGATATGAATATGCTTTGAGGGTAGAGAAAATAAGTAAAATACGCCTGACACGTGGGGGAAAAAAAATGTGTTCATAGTACAAAAAAGTTGCACTATGGCATGGCGTGCTCAATTGTGCTTACGCCATGAGAAGCCGGCCTAAACTGCTGGAAGCTGCTCTTTGCATATCAGCCTCTGCAGGGCTACCACAGACGTGCGTGTTTGTTAGCACAAATGTCAATGGGACTTTCTAATGTTAAAAACGCATCACTGGTTTGTGCTTTGCGATTTTTGTTTTTAACATTAGAAAGTTCTATTGACATTTGCGCTAAAATTAATGCCGCGTTAACCAAGCGCAAGTGTGGGAGCCCTTAGAGCTCATGCACGCAGGCGGTTTTCACGTCTGCATTTGCCACCGCCTGCACAGGGATGGCACGCTGACTTATAAACCCCTTAGTGACCAAGCCTGTTTGCGCCTTAATGACCTGGCCAAATTTTGCAAATCTGACACGTGTCACTTTAGCATGGAAAAAGACCAGAAAGGTTTTGCATATCCAAGCGATTCTGACATTGTTTTTTTGCCACATATTGTACTTCATTTAGGTGGAAAAAAAAGACCGATAGAATTTGTGTTTATTTATTAAAAGCGCCAAAATTGGGAAAATTTTGAAAAAATCGTCATTTTTTTCACATTTCCAACTGCAATATCTCAATTATGTGCAAACATAATATAGAACTTTTTGCTAAGATTTATATTTCCATCTGTTTACTTTATTTTGGGCGCACATTGGAAAAACGTTATTTTTTTTTTAACCATTTAGGAGACGTACAAATGTAACATTACTTTCCCCCAGTCGTCTCCACGACAGCACCAACTGAGATTGCCTCCTCCTGGTAGGACAGGAACATACTGAGAGGTTAAAAGCTCCCCCCCCCCCCTTCCCCACTTTCCTCAGTGTCTTCCTAGCCTGCCAGGAGGCAGGATCGTGAGAGGAGCTGGTGGAGAAGCCAGCGAAAGTATACAGGCGGATCGGAAGGCAGTGGCTCACCCTGTCATCCCTTCGCAGCCAGACGACTCCCGGGACGCCACATGGGGTGGTAACCCCCGGGCCAGGTTCCTCCCGCGGCGGCCCATGGGGGGTTCAAAGCGGGAGCCTCAGTCCCCCTCGTCCTCCGGCAGAAATTACAGCGCGGCGCTCCAGGAAGCCCTTTGACGGCAGGGGGCGGGGCGCCGCATCTCGCGTCCAGCGCGATGACGTCATCGCGTCTGCATTAGGAGCGGAGGGGGTGGGGCTTAGCGCAGGAGCGCGAAAATTCAAATAGGAACCTGAGAGAAGCCAGAACACCAGCACTACAGGTCGCAGGGTGTCTGCAGCACTGGTATAAAGATGAGTGCTCCAGCCCCAGAGACAGCTGAAACCTCAGCCTCAGCGGCCGTAAGTAGCCAGTGCGGCAAAAATACAATGCAAATATCCAGTATGTTGTATATGGAAAAATTGCATGTTTACCCGCAAAAATGCTTTGTTTGTCAGGGGGATAAAAAAGACATCCCCCCCCCAGAACAAAACTGCGAAAATGCGTGGAATGCGGGACGAGACTGCCAGCCACGTACCAGAGGCCTCTATGCAAGGCATGCGTGGCTAGGCTAGTCAGAGAGGAATCGGGGGGATTCCTAGATGACGTTAGGAAGCTGGTGAAGGAGGAGGTCCGATCAGCTCTAACGTCACAGCCGGCACCGCCAGCAAAACGCCAGAAAAACGCGTATGTTCCCGAGGAGCCTTCTGATTCCGAGAATTCCATCGGATCAGAGCAAGAGGAACAGGCGGCCGAGGAGTCCTCAGAGGAGGAGGACTACAGGAAATATTTGTTCCATCAAGACGAGTTGACGGAATTAATTAAATCAGTCAGGGCTACATTAAAAATGGAACAGCCCAGAGAGCCGCGGACTCTACAGGATGAAATATTCAGTGGACTTGGGGAGAGACGTAAGCATACCTTCCCGGTCCACAAAAACATCTCTAAAATAATTCAGAGAGAGTGGAGTAAACCAGACGCAGGTTCCTTCTCCGCTCGAGGCGTAAAAAGGAGATACCCCTTGGAAGAGGAAGCTTGCGCAAGCTGGGACGAAATACCTAAAGTAGACGTCCCGTGGCCAAGGTAGCCAAGAGGACGACTCTTCCCTTTGAGGATGCCGCACAGCTAAAAGACCCCATGGATCGCAAGGCAGAGGGACTCCTAAAGAAATCATGGGAGGCAGCGGCAAACATCCTTAGGCCAGGTATCGCAGCCACTTGCGTGGCGCGGACCCTGGGGGTATGGTTAGAGCAGTTGGAACTACACCTGACCAACAAAACACCAAGAGATCAGATCCTTAACTCCCTTCCCATCTTGCGCATGGCAACTAACTTCCTAGCGGACGCCGCGGCCGAGACCATCAAGCTCTCAGCAAAGGCCACAGCCCGCTCTAACTCAGCCAGAAGGGTGTTATGGCTGAGATCATGGTCAGGCGACCTGGCCTCGAAAAACAAATTGTGTGCCCTCCCATTCTACGGCCAATTTCTATTCGGACCGGACCTAGACAAAATTCTAGAAAAGCCACAGAGAGCGAAGACCTTTTCCCGGGCCCCAATGCAGCAGCCCGAGGCCTACCGAGGCAAGGGCAAGACAGGCCGCTGGAGTTACCCCAAGGGGGGCAGAGGAAGGAATATCCTCTTCAACCCCCACCAGGGGGAGCCGAAGCAGAGACCCTGACGCCATCCCCGTAGGGGCAAGGCTGGGGAGCTTTGCGGATCAATGGGCCGCAATCTGCGGGGCCCATGGATCCCAAAAATCCTACAGTACGGATACCGGATAGAGCTAGTGTCCATCCCCAGAAGGAAATTTATTACCACGCGAGCCCCAAAAAAAACAGCTACATTTACTAAGGCAAAGCGTGCGCGACTTGCAACGGTTAAACGCAATATCTCCCGTACCACGAAACGAGGAAACCCAGGGCTATTATTCCAGGCTCTTTCTAGTAAAAAAAAACCCGGAGGGAAACACCGGACAATAATAAATCTGAAAGACCTGAACACCTGCGTCCGATACAGGAGATTCAAAATGGAAACCATCTCCTCGACAATAAAGTTGATCCCCAGAGGAGCCTACATGGCGTCCATCGACCTAAAGGACGCTTATTTTCACATCCTGATCCACAAAGATTCTCAGAAATACCTGCGGTTCGCAGTGGACATGGGCAGAAGAATAGAGCACCACCAATTCGGATGCTTGCCCTTCGGGATATCCTCAGCCCCCAGAATCTTTACCAAGATTATGGCGGAGGTAGCCGCCCACTTGAGAGAAAAATCGATCCTAGTAGTACCCTACCTGGACGATGTTCTATTAATAGCAGAGTCCAAAAAACTCCTAACAAAACACCTGGAGACTGTACTAGAACTTCTCCAATCGTTGGGATGGATTATAAACTGGGAAAAATCCAGCCTAGATCCCGACAAGCAGAAGACGTTTCTGGGAATAACTCTCGACTCAGAATCGCAATGCTCCTACCTACCCGGGGAGAGAATACAAAAAATCCGCAGAATAGTCAAAACTTTCCTACGAAGACGATTCTGCACAATTCGGGAGGCAATGTCTCTCCTAGGGAGCTTGACATCATGCATCCCAGGAGTAGCATGGGCCCAGGCCCACACCAGAGCCCTGCAGGCCGTAGTCCTATCCTCGTGGGACAAAAGGCAGTCCTCGTTAGGGGCAAGGATGTACATCCCAAACAGGGCAAAAACATCCCTGCGTTGGTGGACATCCCCAGAGAACCTGCGGAGAGGGGTTCACTGGCTACAAAACCCAGCCATCCACATCACAACAGACGCAAGCGCTTGTGGATGGGGAGCGCATGTGGGGAACCAATTCTTTCAGGGTCCCTGGCCTCAGAGGATAAAAGAACAGTCCTCAAATTTCAGAGAACTACAGGCAGTTTGGCAGGTTCTACAGCAGTTGGGCAACTCGCTACAGAACCAACACATAAAAATACTGTCAGACAATGTCACCGCGGTCGCTCACATACGACACCAAGGGGGCACAAGATCTCCCCCACTGCAAAGCATCGCACAGAAAATCTTTCACTGGGCGGAGGGCCGGATCCTCTCGATCACGGCAACCCACTTGAAGGGGACACTAAACGAAAAAGCAGACTTCCTCAGCAGGAAGCAAATAGACCCAGGAGAGTGGTCCCTCTCCCCAGAGGCATTCAGAATCCTAACCAACCGGTGGGGGACCCCACAGTTGGACCTCTTCGCAACCAGGGAGAACACAAAAGTAGGCAACTTTTTCTCCCTCCGGCCAGGAGATCGCCCGATAGCGGTAGACGCCCTAGGCCAGGACTGGGGACAAGGACTGGCTTACGCCTTTCCTCCCATACCACTAATTCCCAGGGTCTTACAGCACTTCAGAACCCAGGGATGCACGCTAATCCTGGTGACCCCCTTCTGGCCGAAAAGAAGCTGGTTCGGTCTTCTGACAACACTGAGCGTCCAGGACCCAGTCACCTTCCCTACCTGGACAGATCTTCTATCGCAGGGGCCACTGAACCACCCCGGCCTAGACAAACTCCATTTAACGGCATGGCTCTTGAAGAATCCTCGCTAAGAAAGAAAGGATTCTCAGAGAAAGTAGTAGAAACCCTAATGTCCAGTAGGAAAAAGACGACCCACCTGATCTACCAGAAGGTCTGGAGAAGGTTTTCCTCATGGAGACAGGGAAGGGATTGCGGGGATTCTATCCCCGACACTCCGCTAATCTTAGAATTCCTGCAGGAGGGCTTAGAGATGGGCCTCTCCCCGAGCACCCTAAAAGTCCAAGTTTCAGCCCTTAGCGCCATCTGCGACACAAAATTCGCAGACGACAGATGGGTCCACAGGTTCCTAACAGCAGCAGCTAGACTACGACCTAGGCCCATAAACCTGTTCCCAGACTGGAACCTTAATTGGGTTCTAAGGGCCATGACAGCGGTACCATTCGAACCGATCGAGGCGCTACCTATAAGAATGCTTACAATCAAGACCATCTTCCTAGTAGCCATCACCTCCGCAAGACGGGTTAGCGAACTACAGGCCTTGTCCATCCGCCACCCGTTCATGAAAATCGCAGACACCAAACTAATATTTAAAACAGACCCGGCCTTTATGCCAAAAGTAGTGTCAGATTTTCATAGGTCCCAGGATATAATAATCCCCTCATTCTTCAGTAACCCAAAAAACGAGGAGGAAAGAACCCTAAGCTGCCTGGACGTTAGGAGAGCAGTCCTAACCTACATAGATACAACGAGCCACTGGAGGCGGGACGACAACTTGTTCGTCCAGTTCAGTGGCCCAAATAAGGGTAACAAAGCAGCAAAAAGGTCCATAGCCAGGTGGATCCGTCTGGCCATCATTGAATCCTATAAGGCCCTCGGGAAGGAGATCCCGTTAGCTCTTAAAGCCCATTCCACAAGGGCAGTAGCGTCCTCATGGGCCGAACACAGTTCAGCCTCGGTCGAGCAAATTTGCAAGGCCGCAGTCTGGAAAAAACCCCACACGTTCACTAAACACTATAGGGTAAAAGTGCAGCAGGACGAGGACATGGCCTTCGGCCGTAAAGTCCTCTCGGCAGCGATCCCACCCTAATAAACTTTAGTTGGTACGTCTCAGTTGGTGCTGTCGTGGAGACGACTGGGGGAAAAAGTGGATTATACCCACCTGATAATCAGGTTTCCAGTAGTCTCCACGACAGCACCCGTACCTTTCCCGCCCTATAAAAGTAAAATAATAAATTTAAAAATAAAAAAACCCCGGTTAGGGGAAGAAATTTAAGTTTAGCTCCTGCCCCGGCAATTCGTTAGAATCCACTGAGGAAAGTGGGGAAGGGGGGGAGCTTTTAACCTCTCAGTATGTTCCTGTCCTACCAGGGGGAGGCAATCTCAGTTGGTGCTGTCGTGGAGACTACTGGAAACCTGATTATCAGGTGGGTATAATCCACTTTTTTCAGCATTTTGAGGAACACTTTGTTTTCCTACACCAATCCAAGATTGGAAAGGCTCATAGGAGTCAAAATGATAGATACCCCCACAAGTGACCCCATTTTAAAAACTACACCCTTTAACGTATTCACTGAGGGGTGTCATGAGTATTTTAACCCCACAGTTTTTTTTTTCAGGAGTCAATGCAATTTAGAAGAGAAAAACAAAAATTTCATATTTTTGCAAATATGTCATTTTAAAGACAGGACTTTTTTCTATAGTACACATGAAAATTAGGATTTGCGCCCCAGAAGAGATACCCCAGTTTGTCCCGTGCTCAGAAACATACCCATTGTGGCCCTAATCTTACATCTGGATGCACAATGGGGCCCAAAATGAAAGGTGGCTTTCGGAACAGAAATTTTGCTTGAAGGAGATTTAGTCCCCATTGCCCACTTGTAGAGCCCTTGAGTGACCAAAACGATGGAGAACGCCCACAAGTTACCCCATTTTGAAAAGTAGACCCCTTAACAAATTTATCTAGGGGTACGATGACTTTTTTGACTTTACAGTTTTTGAATGAATCTAAGCCAAGCCGAAGGAAAAAAAATACGATTTGCATTTTTTTTGGTAATTCTGTCATTTCAAAAGCAGTTTTTTTTTGTACCGCACATATATGAATGAAGACTTGCACCCCAAAATGGATACCCCTATTTGTCCTGTGCTCAGAAACATACCCATTGTGGCCCTAGTATTGGGTCTATATGCACAATGGGGCCCAAAATGAAAGGAGCAATCGGTGGCTTTCGGAACAGAAATTTTGATTGAAGGAGATTTAGTCCCCATTGCCCACTTGTAGAGCCATTGAGTGACCAAAACGATGGAGAACCCCCACAAGTGACCCTATTTTGAAAAGTAGACCCCCTAACGAATTTATCTATGGGTATGATGACTTTTTTTTTTTTTTTTTTTTAAATTCAATTTTTATTGACATTTTAAGTATTAAACAATCAATCGACAAACAGTGAACAATGTCTCGGATAGCTCAATAGGTGGATCAAAGCGTACAGAACAGCCATTAACGACATTCAGCACCCATTGGTAATTTCAAGACACACAAGGACAACAAAATGGCCAAGCCACTAGGGGAGGGGGGAGAAACCCCTGCCATTGGGGCGACAGCCCCTTCGGGATCCCTCCCTCCAACCAGCATCATCAACCTATAAAGTGGGGAGAAGGGAGACAGTGGGAACCTAACAGAGCCGGGGGGAGGGGGCGAGGGGAGGGAGGGAGGGGGGGGAACCCAGGGGGGGGAACCCAGACTCGCGCACCGCCAACCTCTAAGTGTAGAAAGGGGGACGTAGCAGCCAGTAGCAATCCGGTTAAGGGCGACGCCTCTGTATCGGGGAGTTGGTGAGGCGCCGCGGGCCTGTGAGCAGAGGGGTCACTCCATCAACCCTCAGTAGGGTAGTATCGCCACCCCCCTCGTGAGAAACGGGTGAGCGCCTATACCCCCTACCCGCCAGGACCGACAGGCCTCCCTCCCACCCACCTCAGAGATCAGCCCTAACAGCGCGCCATGAGCTCCATGTCTTCAAGAACTCCTCATGAGAGCCCCTGGAGTAGCTGGACAATTCCTCTAAATTTGAGAGGAGATCCACTTTCTCCTTCCACATTTCCAGGGAAGGGGGGTCTTTACGGAGCCAGAGACGTGGGATAAGCGATTTCGCCACATCCAAAAGGAGCGCTATTAATTTGTGCCTCTGCGGATGGAAGGCAGCCGACGGCCTCCACAGGATGACCACTTCAGGGGAAAGCACCAACCCTGGTAGGAGCTTGTTCAGCACACCCCCAACGTCCCTCCAGAAGGGTTTCAACACCGGGCATTCCCACCACAAGTGTAAGTACGAGCCCGTTGCCGAATCACATCTCCAGCAGGAATCTTTAGATGATAGCTTGTGATCATAGAGCCATTGGGGAGTCCTATACCATCTCGATATTAATTTATAATGTGACTCCTGTGCTGTAACACAGGGCGAGGCACCGAAAGCATTCTTGAGTATGACTCTGATATCCTGTTCTGAGAGAGAAACCTTGAGCTCCTTCTCCCAGGAGGTGATGAATACTGGTTTATTGTTACCCGTAGGGGATATAAATTGTTTTCGAATAGCCGCCAGTTTCCTCCTAGAAGCGTTGTTATCGGACAAGGTTTTCTCAAAGTTAGTTAGCGGTCTAGTCGACCTGTGTTGAGTTAAAAATTTTTTAATGACTTCTGTCATGTGTGCTGTCACTAAGAATGGGAGGTTGTGACTAGGTGCTAAGTCCTTTGGGATCTCCTCCGGGGGGAGATGGGCCCTTGTCTGTATGTCCGCTATTTTTGGGGTATGATGACTTTTTTGACTTCACAGTTTTTGAATGAATCTAAGCCAAGCAGAAGGAAAAAATTATGATTTTCATTTTTTTGGCAATTGTGTCAATTTAAAAACTGTTTTTTTTGGAAAGTGTACATAGGAATGAAGACGTTCACCTCAAAATGGATTCCCCCCGTTTGTCCCGTGTTCAGAAACATACCCATTGTGGCCCTAATCTACTTAAAGAAAACATAGCAAGGCCTATAATGGAAGGAGCACCTGTTGGATTTCAGGGTACAACGGAATAAATTCCAGTCCCCATTGCCCACTTGTAGAGCCATTGAGCGTCCAAAACAATAGAGAAACCCCACAAATGACCCCATTTTAAAAACTAGACCCCTTAACAAATCCATCTAGGGGTGTACTGCATATTTTGACCCCAAAGTATTTGAATGAATCTAAGCAAAGCAAAAGGAAAAAATTAAGATTTTCATTTGTTTGGCAATTTTGTCAATTTAAAAACTGTTTTTTTTTGTACAGTGTACATAGGAATGAAGACGTTCACCCCAAAATGGGTACCCCCGTTTGTCCCGAGTTCAGAAACATACCCATTGTGGCCCTAATCTACTTACAGGACACATGGCTAGGCCCATAATGGAGGGAATGCCCGCTGGATTTCAGGGCAGAACTGTATAAATTCCAGGCCCCATTGCCCACTTATACGGAAAAAAATTTGACTTCCTAAAAATAATTCCCCCCCCCCCCGCCATCCCCGTTTTTTGGCATTCCCTAAATATTAGATAAAGGTAATAATATAAACTGTGTTTTATGTCCGAAGACAGGGGTAATTACGGAGGCTGGTTGGGTTGGCCACATGGGGCAAGAAAACCGGGTATCCCCCCTCCTCTCATGTATTTTGGGGGGTATTTCGTAACCTTAGCGGCGGGGATGGGGTGTAGAAAGTGGCGCTGTGAGGCTTTGTAATCTTGCTGCGGTGCAGCGGTCTCACAGAGAAGGCGCTCAACAAGGTGCTCCTGGAACTGCAGGAAGACAAACGTTCCCGGGGCTTCTTGTAAATTACGGATTACTGGTAGCGGTCTGAATAACGCCGTGCTCACGTAGCCGTAGGCGGAATCCGCTTGCGGAGGCCAGCAGCGGATTCCAGCTGTGAGCCCGGCTGTGACCCTGCGTACGGCCGCGTAATGTACTGCGCATAACTGCCTACTCACACAGGCGGTTTTTTGTTTGCATTTCTCGCGCCATCGCTTAGAGATGACCCGGGTACCCGCTGCTCGTACACAATGTGTTTGCATATGGGCTGCGGGTATATCCGCGGTCATAGAGCACAATGGGCTCTAGGTCGCAGATATTTGTGGTAAAATATAGCATGCTGTGTTCTGTTTCTACGAATGGATTACGTAATTCCGACCCGCTAATTGGGGGGAATTGTGTAATCCAATGCATGCGATTGATCCGTGGATTACCGCTGATCAAGCGCATGCAGAACCCGTAATTCCTCTCCGGTCATGTGTGACCGGCCTAATGTTAGATCGCTACTTTATCACGTGACCGGGGACCGCTCAGCGAGGCCGCCGGTCACTGCTCCAAGCACTGGGAGCAAGGAGATTTACAATTTCCTGGGCTTCCCGGCTCCTGCGAATGTGTCCGGCATTTTGCCGGCGGGCGCATGCGCAGCAGCCGGAAGGGTCCATGGAGGATAATCGCATCTGGATTCAAATGCGGAAGCCTCCGAGAAGATGTTTGATCTCCCCCAACCGATCGCATCGGTGAGGGGAAATGAAACTGCCACTTTTTAAAGAACTTTTACATGATCGCCATTATGCATTGGATAACGAGTAACCAGTAACCGCCCCGTGACATCTCCAGGCTCTTGGCTACCTTTGGTAGCCAGCAGCAGGGAGATTTTATATTTCTTGGGCAATATTTCACTTTTGTGCATGCGTCCGCCATCATGCTGACGGGCGCATGCGCTGAAGCTGGGGTAAGATCCGCGGATCAACATCTCACCAGGGAACAAATCCGGGACCTTGGGTACGTAATTTTATCCCCCCTTATGGATACGATCCATAAGGGGAGATGAAACTTTAACTTTTTAAACTTTTTTTTACTTTTAACTTTTTTTGTTTTTTTTACTTTTTAACTTTATATGATCACCGTTATCTGATGGATAACGGTGATCATATGACTGGAAACCACATACAGTGGTCCGCAGTCATATCTCCCTGCACTCGGCTATCTGTGACAGCCGGGTGCAGGGAGATTTTGAATTTGCCGGGCTCGCCGGCTTCTGCGCATGCGCGCCGCATCGGCACATCGCAGAAGCCTGCGGGGGGTCCCGACACCGGCCGGAGGACATCGGCGGACCTGAGGTGAGTATTTTCACCTCCCCTCATGGATCCGATCCATGAGGGGAGGTGAAACTTTTCTTTTTTTACACTTTTTTTCACTTTTCCGCGATCGTCGTTATCCATTGTATAACGGCGATCGCGGTACCGGGGACCGCTCAACGTGGTCCCCGCTGACATCTCCTGCCTCCCGGCTACCTACAGGAGCCGGGAGCCAGGAGAGTTTAAGTCTCCCGCGCCGCCGAGCCTTCTGCGCATGCGGCTGACATAATGCCGCCTGGCGCGCATGCGCAGAAGGACGGCTACGGCGCCCGGAGCATCGGGACAGCGGGGAGTCGTGCGGCGGACCTCGGTGAGTAATTTCAGCTGCTCCGATGGATCCGATCCATCAGAGCAGCTGAATCTTTAACTTTTATTGCACTTTTATTTAGTTTTTTGCGATCGGCGCTATCCATTGCATAGCGCCGATCGCAATGCCGGGGGGGGGGGGGGGGGGCTCCGAACAGCCCGGGATGACAGCTCCATGCTGTCAGCAACCTGCGGACACCGACAGCATGGAGCTGTCACGTTCACAGCCCGAGGGGCATTATTCTCTGCAGGACACATGTTTTTACGTCCTCAGAGAATAAAGCCCACTTCGGGAGGACGTAAAAAGGCTATGGGCTGGTCGTTAAGGGGTTAAGGCACTTTCATACACACCAGCATATTGTGCAGTCAAAATCTGCATGTCTGATGGTGGCCTCACATGGGTGTAAGCGCATATACCCTTGTTATCGCGAAACCTTAATGTGCTAGGCAGGGAGCACGATCGTGGACTATTGCCCCCGTATCGGCACATTTTTCTGTACTTTTTTGCACTGCAGGGACCGCTGGTTAGAGTAGGTGGGTCAGCTGACTTTGTATTCCTATTTAAGGCAGCAATATTGCACCATTTGTTGCATGATTTCGGAGATACGGGGGCCTTCCATGCACAATTGTACCAAAATAGGGCATGTCGTGGGTTTTTACCAAGTGCTCTAAATGCACGCAGAAAAAAAAAGAAATGTGAAGCAACTACTTGAACTCAGTGGGTTCTATTTGCTGCGACGTCAGCGTGCAGATTTTACGGCCACAAATATGACCATGCGAGGCCAGGGGCATAACTAAAGGCTCAGGGCCCCCCCTCTATCTGGATATGTATCCGTACCCATACCTAAACCATGCTGCACAGAGACATAACTTGAAGTTTCTGGGCCCCAATGCAAAACCTGTAACAGGGCCCCCAACTATAATGCTTTACTCATAGTACTGGGCTCCCTATATGGAGAAGAGAGGCCTTCTGGGCCCCCTAAGGCTCCTGGGCACGGGTGCAACCGCATCCCCTGCGCAAGGCCTCTCTAAATGTAAGATTTGATGCAAAATAAAGCCATTTTCAAATCCGCCTCAGAATCCATATGAAGATGATAATTTCCACAGCATTTGCGCTAATTGTAATGATTCTCTACTCTGACTAAAAGGGGTCTTTTTAAAGGGGATGTCTGGTTTAGAAAGATCAACTTTCAAATACCCTATTAGGGCATTCTGAGTCAATCGAGGGGTGTCTAATAGTAAAGGGGTATTCTGGGCATTTAGTATTGATGACCTATTCTCAGGGTTGGTCATCAATAGTTGATTGGTAGGGGTTCACTGCTTGGGATCCATGTCGATCAGCTAATTCTCTGGCCTGCTGTCGTTATAGCAAGGTTGCACGTCTACATTGGCGGTTAAGGTCGGAAGTGAAATAGATGGCTTCACTTCCATTGAACTCAGTGGCAGCAATGCCATCTATTGCATTTCCGGCTCTGACTCCAATGCGGAGCTTGAAGTGTAATAGAAGGCACCACTCCCATTAAAGTCAATGTGAACTGGGCCTGAAATACCAAGCTTGGCTACTACAGTGAGAACAGAGTTGTCTGCTTCCTGCAGAAATCAGCTCAGTGCATGTGTGCACCGGCTCGGCAAACACTTGATCGGTGAGTGTTCTGAGCATCAGACCCCCGCCAATGCATTGTGGATGAACTGTAACCGCAATATTGTCCACTATAACAGTAGAAGCCATTGTACCCCACAACAGCGCTAGCCACAATGGCATAAAAATGAGAGCTTCCATCACAGGATTCCCAGAGCATAATGGTGGCAGCTGCTGGGCTCCCATAGCGGTTACAGAATCACCATGTATAAGGGTGTGTTCACACCTGGCAGATTTGATATGGATCCTCACCAGAATCCGCAGCATATTTTGTGCTATGGATACACACCCAGATCTGCAGGTATGTTGATATGGATCTGCAGCTGATTACACCCTTTCAATAGAAGAGGGGAAGTCTGCTGCCGATCTGTGTCAAAATTCACACCAATTATCTGCATCAATTATCAAAAATCTGCATCAATTCCGCTACATGTGAACGCACCTCTAGGCTGTATTTACAAAGGCGAGCGCGGTATCTGTCCGAGAATGCTGGAGCTTCTGAAAATACGAGTGTGATGCGATTTATGTGAACATCACATTGCTGAACATAGGATTTTTCACATGCAAGGTGCATGGTATTTCGATGGAGAAGGGGGGGAACCTGCATCGCACTTGCATGAAAATCACATCTGCATATGTGTGATGCCATTTTTTTTTTATTGTCTAAAAGTAAACAATGGGCGAAGTGGCCTAAAAAATTAAGACATGCTGCATTTTTTTTCTCTCATTTTGCGAACAATGGGTTCTCATCTTCATGCTAGTTTTGTGTGTCCCATGTGAAATTAGCCTTAGGCCATTCACACACATGCATTCAGATAAACGCCGCTCGAAACCGCAATTTGGGGCGGCATTTTTGAACGCATGGTACAGCTTTTAGCTAAAACCCTCTGTCTTGTTTGCTACGTTAGTTCACTTTCCGGCGTATTCGGTAATGTTTTGGTACTGAATGCTTACTATCTGTGCCTATCCAGTAAAGAGGGAGTAAAAAAATGAGGATTAAATTAACAGCCTTCAGATTACACAGGTCTGCAAAAAAAAAAATTAAGAGCTGCTTTGGTTATTCCACGTAATCTTTATATTTTGTTTCGGTACGCTGAATCCGAAAATAACTCCATTTTGTCATATCACATCACGTTTCCTGTCTATTCAGTTATCTATGTTAAATAAGGCAATACCTCAAAATAAATGAAATAGACTTATAAAATTAATTTTTAATTACAAATTTTACATGAAAATCATTTTTGAACTGAAATGAGCACTAAAACACACTCTTCTTCCCTGTGAGGCTCCTATTGATACTTTTATGCTTGTGAGTAGCATCTGGAATGTCTCTCTAAAGCATCCAGCAGTAATCTGCCATCATTGGAATGCTCCATTTTCCCTGGTATCTTCTTTCCATCTCTTTAATGTCCTGGTGGAATCGTTCACCTTGTCCTTCACTCACAGCTCCCAAATTATTGCCTAAAAAATTCTCTACGACCTCTTTAAATGCAATCCACCCTTCTTTTTGGGAATCCGTCATGGTATTGACAAAGTCTTGATCAGCTATAAGCCTTCTAATGTCTGGTCCGACGAAAACACATTCATTCAATTTTCCCTCCGAGAGCCCTGGAAACTTGGTGACCAGATATTTCAAGCATTCTCTATCTCTTGGAAATGTTATCACAAATTGCTTCATCAATCACAATTTCATATGGAGAGGTGGTAGAAGAACTTCATGTGGAGGTACCAAAGTTTCTTGGAGGACATTTTTTGAGCGACTGTGAGCACCCTCGGCTGCCAACTCTTCTTGGTGATTTTGTCGGTCTCGACTGTCCCATAGACCCAGAAAACAAGGGTATTTGGTATATCCAGCTTGTTGCCTGAGCAGCATGCACAAGACCTTTAAATCCCCACACACTTGTCACCCGTGGTCTTCATATTTAAGTTTACGCAGAACCAATTCCAAGTTCTCGTAGGTTTCCTTCAAGTGTACGGAATGACATACAGGGACTTCTTTTTGAAGAATCTATGAAAAGACGCCATTGCGTTGTATCATATTGGATTTTGAATTGACCCATCAAACCTTCAACATTGATGCAATAGGGGGCGTGGCTTAGCCAACAAGGCAGGAGGATACACGCTGCTTGACTCCTCCGTTAAGGGGCATAAAAACAGGCTAATCTCCCTCTACTGTAGCCCTGACTAGCTGCCTGCACCTCCTGACGTCTCCTGGAGGAGATCTGGTAGGGGAGCAGTGACTCACCATTCTCCTGTGATCATCCTGCAGCCGTTGGGGCTGAAGAGGAGGTTGCGGACTGCAGAGACTCTCACATCCTCAGGCTAAAGTTGCAGCCCCGGTCTCAACAGGTGCCCAGTGTCTGCAGGAGAGGGTCTCTCACTCCTGACAAGAGAGGCAGCAGTGTGTAGCTCCAGTGACACTGCGGGCAGCAGTAAATAAGGAGAGCAGGCAGTGCAGAGGATCTCCCATGGAACATCATAGGGCTCTTCTCCAGGCACTGAGAGAACTGGAGGGGAAGGGGCGGCACTGAAACTGCCGATAGACCCCCACAGTGAGTACCTGAAGCAGCAGCAGCCTGTGACAGACAGTGGGTAAAAGTGCTAGCAGACCCCACAGGGAGAGCAGCTACAGCCACAGAAGTGAGAAGCACAAAAGGGTTCTCAGGCACACAGTGAAACTGAGGCTTCACAGGAGATATATAACTGGGAGCTGAGAGTTCCCTTAGACTTTAATTAAAGATCAGCTAGCTCCTACCCAGAGCATGAACATAGATGCTTCCCAGTATTCTATACATCCACCCATCTCTCCAACAACCCTTTGCACAGTAACCTTGAAAAGAGACTTGTGGCCCCACAGCTGCTTGAAGGGCCCCATAATTGCCAGAGCCCTTAATAGAGCGATACCTGCATCTAATCTGTGACATCTAATCTGTGACCCCTGCCAGGCTAACTGCTCCCTTACTCTTGTAGAGGCGAGCGACCAAGGGCCAGAGAGGGAGACACAGCAATATGGAGGAATATTTGATTAACATACAGACGGGAGACCCTGAGACTACAGCTACCATACCTGACAGACCTGATAAACCAATATATAAAAATATAGCTTGAGAACACAGCTTGCAGTAGCGCGACATTGTCTACAGCACGATTGCAAAATGGTGAAGCACGGGAAAGAAAGAGGCAGAGAACACGCAGATACCCCTAAAACAAGCAAAAAACAGGCTGATATGGATGAATACTAGAGATGAGCGAGCACCAAAATGCTCGGGTGCTCGTTACTCGAGACGAACTTTTCGCGATGCTCGAGAGTTCGTTTCGAATAATGAACCCCATTGAAGTCAATGGGCGACCCGAGCATTTTTGTATATCGCCGATGCTCGCTAAGGTTTTCATTTGTGAAAATCTGGGCAATTCAAGAAAGTGATGGGAACGACGCAGAAACGAATAGGGCAGACGAGGGGCTACATGTTGGGCTGCATCTCAAGTTCCCAGGTCCCACTATTAAGCCACAATAGCGGCAAGAGTGGGCCCCCCCTCCCAACAATTTTTACTTCTGAAAAGTCCTCATTAGCAATGCATACCTTAGCTAAGCACCACACTACCTCCAACAAAGCACAATCACTGCCTGCATGACACTCCGCTGCCACTTCTCCTGGGTTACATGCTGCCAATTCCCCCCCCCCCCACGACCCAGTGTCCACAGCGCACACCAAACTGTCCCTGCCCAGCCTTCAGCTGCCCTCATGCCACGCCACACTCATGTCTATTTATAAGTGCGTCTGCCACAGGAAAAGCAGGCACACACTGCAGAGGGTTGGCACGGCTAGGCAGCAACCCTCTTTAAAAGGGGCGGGGCGATAGCCCACAATGCTGTACAGAAGCAATGAGAAATCCAATCCTGTGCCACCTCCATCTGGAGCTGCACACGTGGGCATAGCAATGGGGAACCTATGTGCCACACACTTCATTCTGTCAAGGTGTCTGCATGCCCCAGTCAGACCGCAGTTTTTTATAAATAGTCACAGGCAGGTACAACTCCGCAATGGGAATTCCGTGTGCACCCACAGCATGGGTGGCTCCCTGGAACCCACTGGCGGTACATAAATATATCCCATTGCAGTGCCCATCACAGCTGAGGTAGTAATGTCATGTTAAATGCAGATGGGCTTCGGCCCACACTGCATGCCCCAGTCAGACTGGGGTTCTTTAGAAGTGGACACATGTAGTTACAACTCCCTGTGGACCCACAGCATCGCTGGCTCCCTGGAACCCACCGGCGGTACATAAAAATATCCCATTGCATTGCCCATCACAGCTGAGGTAGTAATGTCATGTTAAATGCAGGTGGGCTTCGGCCCACACTGCATGCCCCAGTCTGACTGGGGTTCTTTAGAAGTGGAAACAGATGCATTTACAACTCCCTGTGGACCCACAGCATGGGTGGCTCCCTGGAACCCACCGGCGGTACATAAATATATTCCATTGCATTGCCCAACACAGCTGAGGTAGTAATGTCATGTTAAATGCAGGTGGGCTTCGGCCCACACTGCATGCCCCAGTCAGACTGGGGTTCTTTAGAAGTGGAAACAGATGCATTTACAACTCCCTGTGGACCCACAGCATGGGTGGGTGCCAGGAAGCCACCGGCGGTACATAAATATATCCCATTGCATTGCCCAACACAGCTGAGGTAGTAATGTCATGTTTAATGCAGGTGGGCTTCGGCCCACACTGCATGCCCCAGTCCGACTGGGGTTCTTTAGAAGTGGAAACAGATGCATTTACAACTCCCTGTGGACCCACAGCATGGGTGGGTGCCAGGAAGCCACCGGAGGTACATAAATATATCCCATTGCAGTGCCCAACACAGCTGAGGTAGTAATGTCATGTTAAATGCAGGTGGGCTTCGGCCCACACTGCATGCCCCAGTCAGACTGGGGTTCTTTAGAAGTGGACACATGTAGTTACAACTCCCTGTGGACACACAGCATTGGTGGCTCCCTGGAACCCACCGGCGGTACATAAAAATATCCCATTGCAGTGCCCATCATAGCTGAGGTAGTAATGTCATGTTAAATGCAGGTGGGCTTCGGCCCACACTGCATGCCCCAGTCTGACTGGGGTTCTTTAGAAGTGGAAACATGCATTTACAACTCCCTGTGGACCCACAGCATGGGTGGCTCCCTGGAACCCACCGGCGGTACATAAATATATCCCATTGCATTGCCCAACACAGCTGAGGTAGTAATATCATGTTAAATGCAGGTGGGCTTCGGCCCACACTGCATGCCCCAGTCAGACTGGGGTTCTTTAGAAGTGGAAACAGATGCATTTACAACTCCCTGTGGACCCACAGCATGGGTGGGTGCCAGGAAGCCACCGGCGGTACATAAAAATATCCCATTGCAGTGCCCATCACAGCTGAGGTAGTAATGTCATGTTAAATGCAGGTGGGCTTCGGCCCACACTGCATGCCCCAGTCAGACTGGGGTTCTTTAGAAGTGGAAACAGATGCATTTACAACTCCCTGTGGACCCACAGCATGGGTGGCTCCCTGGAACCCACCGGCGGTACATAAAAATATCCCATTGCATTGCCCAACACAGCGGATGTAACGTCAGCTGTAATGCAGGTGGGCTAAAAATTCATTTGATTACACTGTAGGCGAGGGCCCACAAAAATTGCTGTATCAACAGTACTAATGTACATCAGAAAAATTGGCCATGGCCAACCAAGAGGGCAGGTGAAACCCATTAATCGCTTTGGTTAATGTGGCTTAATTGGTAACTAGGCCAGGAGGCAGCCCAGTTAAAATAAAAATTGGTGGAGGTGAAAGTTTCAACGCTTTAATGAGCATTGAAACGTATAAAAATTGTTTAGAAAAATTATATGACTGAGCCTTGTGGGCCTAAGAAAAATTGCCCGTTCGGCGTGATTATGTGAGGTTTCAGGAGGAGGAGGAGGAGGAATATTATACACAGATTGATGAAGCGAAAAGGTCCCCGTTTTTGATGGGGATACAGAACAATGCTTCCATCTGCGGGTGCAGCCTACCTATTGCTTAGGTATCGCTGCTGTCCGCTGGTGGAGAAGAGAAGTCTGGGGAAATCCAGGCTTTGTTCATCTTGATGAGTGTTAGCCTGTCGGCACTGTTGGTTGGCAGGCGGGTACGCTTATCTGTGATCATTCCCCCAGCCGCACTAAACACCCTCTCTGACAAGACGCTAGCCGCAGGACAAGCAAGCACCTCCAGGGCATACAGTGCGAGTTCAGGCCACGTGTCCAGCTTCGACACCCAGTAGTTGTAGGGGGCAGAGGCGTCACGGAGGATGGTTGTGCGATCGGCAACGTACTCCCTCACCATCCTTTTACAGTGCTCCCGCCGACTCAGCTGTGACTGGGGAGCGGTGACACAGTCTTGCTGGGGAGCCATAAAGCTGTCAAGGGCCTTAAAGAGTGTTGGCCTGCCTGTACTGTACATGCTGCCTGATCTCCGCGCCTCCCCTGCTACCTGGCCCTCGGAACTGCGCCTTCGGCCACTAGCGCTGTCGTATGGGAATTTCACCATCAGTTTGTCAGTCAGGGTCCTGTGGTATAGCAACACTCTCGAACCCCTTTCCTCTTCGGGTATGAGAGTGGAAAGGTTCTCCTTATACCGTGGGTCGAGCAGTGTGTACACCCAGTAATCCGTAGTGGCCAGAATGCGTGTAACGCGAGGGTCACGAGAAAGGCATCCTAACATGAAGTCAGCCATGTGTGCCAGGGTACCTGTACGCAACACATGACTGTCCTCACTAGGAAGATCACTTTCAGGATCCTCCTCCTCCTCCTCCTCCTCAGGCCATACATGCTGAAAGGATGACAGGCCAGCAGCATGTGTACCCTCACCAGTGGGCCAAGCTGTCTCTTCCCCCTCCTCCTCATCTTCCTCCTCCTCCTCACCGCGCTGAGATATAGACAGGAGGGTGCTCTGACTATCCAGCGACATACTGTCTTCCCCCGGCTCTGTTTCCGAGTGCAAAGCGTCTGCCTTTATGCTTTGCAGGGAACTTCTCAAGAGGCATAGCAGAGGAATGGTGACGCTAATGATTGCAGCATCGCCACTCACCACCTGGGTAGACTCCTCAAACTTCCCAAGGACCTGGCAGATGTCTGCCAACCAGGCCCACTCTTCTGAAAATAATTGAGGAGGCTGACTCCCACTGCGCCGCCCATGTTGGAGTTGGTATTCCACTATAGCTCTACGCTGCTCATAGAGCCTGGCCAACATGTGGAGCGTAGAGTTCCACCGTGTCGGCACATCGCACAGCAGTCGGTGCACTGGCAGATTAAAGCGATGTTGCAGGGTGTGTGTGGTGGCAGTATCCGTGTGGGACTTGCGGAAATGTGCGCAGAGCCGGCGCACCTTTCCGAGCAGGTCTGACAAGCGAGGGTAGCTTTTCAGAAAGCGCTGAACCACCAAATTAAAGACGTGGGCCAGGCATGGCACGTGCGTGAGGCTGCCGAGCTGCAGAGCCGCCACCAGGTTACGGCCGTTGTCACACACGACCATGACCGGTTGGAGGCTCAGCGGCGCAAGCCAGCGGTCGGTCTGCTCTGTCAGACCCTGCAGCAGTTTGTGGGCCGTGTGGCTCTTCTCTCATAAGCTGAGTAGTTTCATCACGGCCTGCTGACGCTTGCCCACCGCTGTGCTGCCACGCCGCGCGACACCGACTGCTGGCGACGTGCTGCTGCTGCTGCTGACACATCTTGATTGCGAGACAGAGGTTGCGGAGGAGGAGGAGGGTGGTTTAGTGGAGGAAGCATACACCGCCGCAGATACCACCACCGAGCTGTGGCCCGCAATTCTGGGGGTGGGTAGGACGTGAGCGGTCCCAGGCTCTGACTCTGTCCCAGCCTCCACTAAATTCACCCAATGTGCCGTCAGGGAGATATAGTGGCCCTGCCCGCCTGTGCTTGTCCACGTGTCCGTTGTTAAGTGGACCTTGGCAGTAACCGCGTTGGTGAGGGCGCGTACAATGTTGCGGGAGACGTGGTCGTGCAGGGCTGGGACGGCACATCGGGAAAAGTAGTGGCGACTGGGAACTGAGTAGCGCGGGGCCGCCGCCGCCATCATACTTTTGAAGGACTCCGTTTCCACAACCCTATACGGCAGCATCTCCAGGCTGATAAATTTGGCTACATACACGTTTAACGCTTGAGCGTGCGGGTGCGTGGCGGCGTACTTGCGCTTGCGCTCCAACACTTGCGCTAGCGACGGCTGGACGCTGCGCTGACAGACATTGCTGGATGGGGCCGAGGACAGCGGAGGTGAGGGTGTGGGTGCAGGCCAGGAGACGGTAGTGCCTGTGTCCTCAGAGCGGGGTTGGATCTCAGTGGCAGGTTGGGGCACAGGGGAGAGGCAGCGGTGCAAACCGGAGGCGGTGAACGGCCTTCGTCCCACCTTGTGGGGTGCTTGGCCATCATATGTCTGCGCATGCTGGTGGTGGTGAGGCTGGTGGTGGTGGCTCCCCGGCTGATCTTGGCGCGACAAAGGTTGCACACCACTGTTCGTCGGTCGTCTGCACTCTCAGTGAAAAACTGCCAGACCTTTGAGCACCTCGGCCTCTGCAGGGTGGCATGGCGCGAGGGGGCGCTTTGGGAAACAGTTGGTGGATTATTCTGTCTGGCCCTGCCTCCACCCCTGGCCACCGCACTGCCTCTTGCAACCTGCCCTGCTGCTGCCCTTGCCTCCCCCTCTGAAGACCTGTCCTCAGTAGGCGTAGCAAACCAGGTGGGGTCAGTCACCTCATTGTCCTGCTGCTCTTCCTCTGAATCCTCTGTGCGCTCCTCCCTCGGACTTACTGCCCTTACTACTACCTCACTGATAGACAACTGTGTCTCATCGTCATCGGCCTCCTCACCCACTGAAAGGTCTTGAGACAGTTGCCGGAAGTCCCCAGCCTCATCCCCCGGACCCCGGGAACTTTGCAATGGTTGGGCATCAGTCACGATAAACTCCTCCGGTGGGAGAGGAACCACTGCTGCCCAATCTGAGCAGGGGCCCGAGAACAGTTCCTGGGAGTCTTCCCGCTCCTCAGAATGTCTCATTTTCATGGAGTGAGGGGGCTGGGAGGAAGGAGGAGCAGCCAGAGGATTCTGAGTTGCAGCAGTGGACGGCGCAGAACTCTGGCTGGACGATAGGTTGCTGGAAGCACTTTCTGCCATCCACGACAGGACCTGCTCACACTGCTCATTTTCTAATAAGGGTCTACCGCGTGGACCCATTAAATGTGCTATGAATGTGGGGACGCCAGAAACGTGCCTCTCTCCTAATCCCGCAGCAGTCGGCTGCGATACACCTGGATCAGGAGCTCGGCCTGTGCCCACACCCGGACTAGGGCCTCCGCGTCTTCGGCCGCGCCCACGTCCTCTACCCCTACCCCTCAGCATGCTGTATTACCGGGAATGCAGAAACACAACACTGTAATTAAATGTGCCGCTTATTGGCCTGTGGTTGGAGGCTAAGTTCGCTTACGGAACGCCAGGAAATAATTTGGCGCAAGCCTGCTGTAACACTTAGCTGGCTGCGTATTTATTTGGAGAAATACTACCCCCAGCACACACGGACCCAGAACACTGAGCAGAGTGACAGGCAGGCCAAATAGATTTTTTCCAAATATTTTTTTCAAAAGGACCACTGCGTATATTCAATCTATAATATATGTCTTCTGGCCCTGCCTACACAATTCTGTCCCTGGACTGTGTGACGGAACTGCAGTGTTGCACTGTTATTAACTGCCACAGACCGGTGATTTCAGAGCCAGGAAATAATTTGGCGCAAGCCTGCTGTAACACTTAGCTGGCTGCGTATTTATTTGGAGAACTACTACCCCCAGCACACACGGACCCAGAACACTGAGCAGAGTGACAGGCAGGCCAAATAGATTTTTTCCAAATATTTTTTTCTAAAGGACCACTGCGTATATTCAATCTATAATATATGTCTTCTGGCCCTGGACTGTGTGACGGAACTGCAGTGTTGCACTGTTATTAACTGCAACAGACCGGTGATTTCAGAGCCAGGAAATAATTTGGCGCAAGCCTGCTGTAACACTTAGCTGGCTGCGTATTTATTTGGAGAACTACTACCCCCAGCAGACACGGACCCAGAACACTGAGCAGAGTGACAGGCAGGCCAAAAAGTTTTTTTTCAAATATTTTTTTTCAAAAGGACCACTGCGTATATTCAATCTATAATATATGTCTTCTGGCCCTGCCTACACAATTCTGTCCCTGCAGTGTGTCACGGAACTGCAGTGTTGCACTGTTATTAACTGCAACAGACCGGTGATTTCAGAGCCAGGAAATAATTTGGCGCAAGCCTGCTGTAACACTTAGCTGGCTGCGAATTTATTTGGAGAACTACTACCCCCAGCACACACGGACCCAGAACACTGAGCAGAGTGACAGGCAGGCCAAATAGATTTTTTCCAAATATTTTTTTCTAAAGGACCACTGCGTATATTCAATCTATAATATATGTCTTCTGGCCCTGGACTGTGTGACGGAACTGCAGTGTTGCACTGTTATTAACTGCAACAGACCGGTGATTTCAGAGCCAGGAAATAATTTGGCGCAAGCCTGCTGTAACACTTAGCTGGCTGCGTATTTATTTGGAGAACTACTACCCCCAGCACACACGGACCCAGAACACTGAGCAGAGTGACAGGCAGGCCAAATAGATTGTTTTCAAATATTTTTTTCTAAAGGACCACTGCGTATATTTAAGCTATAATATATGTCTTCTGGCCCTGCCTACACAATTCTCTCCCTGGAGTATTACTGAAGGGCGCAATGCTCTGCACGGCCGATATACCAAAAAAAAAAAAAAGTGCAACACTGCTAAAAGCAGCCTCCACACTGCTGCACACGGTTAGATGTGGCCCTAAGAAGGACCGTTGGGGTTCTTAAAGCCTACAATCACTCCTAACACTCTCCCTGCCTAACCACCACTTCTGTCCCTGTAGTATTACTGCAGGGCGCAATGCTCTGCACGGCCGATATACCAAAAAAAAAAAAAAAAGTGCAACACTGCTAAAAGCAGCCTCCACACTACTGCACACTGTTAGATGTGGCCCTAAGAAGGACCGTTGGGGTTCTTGAAGCCTATACTAACTCCTAACACTCTCCCTACAGCAGCTCCAACACGATACCACTGTCCCTCAGCTATCTACCAACGCATCTGAGGCGAGCCGCGGGAGGGGCCGATTTTTATACTCGGGTGACACCTGATCTCCCCAGCCACTCACTGCAGGGGGGTGGTATAGGGCTTGAACGTCGCAGGGGGAAGTTGTAATGCCTTCCCTGTCTTTCAATTGGCCAGAAAAGCGCGCTAACGTCTCAGAGAGGAAAGTGAAAGTAACTCGAACATCGCGTGGTACTCGTTATGAGTAACGAGCATCTCGAACATGCTAATACTCGAACGAGTATCAAGCTCGGACGAGTACGTTCGCTCATCTCTAATAAATACCTAAAGGAAAAACAACATGGCTCTCCTGCAGCACAAAGGCACAGGGCTCCACAAGAAAAGGTCACTGAACAAAATGTGGAGGATTCAGACGGGTAATGTGCCTCAGCCGCCTCAGATCAAAACGAAGAAATGCATAGAGAACCAATATAACGATCCTTTCTTAAAAGAATTCTGACCCAATCTATCTCTCCAGTCATGAAGGAGCTGGCAGATATCAAGACAGAGATCAAACAAATTGGCCACAGAGTCGAAGACTTAGAGAACTCACATCAAAAACTACAGCGCAATTTAGCGCTCCAGTCTAATTTAAACGACTATCAAGACCAATTAAACCTAGCCATACTGCTCATAGAGGATCAGGAGAACAGGAGCAGAAGGTCTTCCTGAATCCACAGCATCTGTAACATTAAATTAAACTGCATTAAACATCTTCCAGAACCTCCTGGGGAAAGAAAGAGCCGAGAAAATAATCATAGAACGCATACACAGAGCTCTTCCGCCTAGACCCTCACCATCAGACCCTCCTAGGGATGTGATCTGTGGACTTTCCCCCCTTTTCTCTCTCTTTCCCCCCCCCCCCTCTTTCTTCCTATCTCTCTCTTTCTCTCTCTCTCCCTCTCTCTCTTTCTATTTCTTTCTCTCTTGCTTTCTCTCTCTTTTCTATCTTTCTTTCTCTCTCTTTCTCTCTCTTTCTCCCAAACTCTTTCTTTCTCGCCCTCTCCCTTTCTCTCTCGCCCACTCTTCCTCTCTTTTACTCTTTCTCGCCCCCTCTTTTTCTCTTTCTCGTCTTCTTTTTCTCTTCCTCTCCTTCTTTTTCTCTTTTTCTCTCTTTCTCTCTCTTTTTCTCCTTTTTCTCTTTTCTCTTTTTATTCTTTTTCTCTTCTTTTTTCTTTTTCTCTTTTTCTCTTTCTCTTTTTCTCTTTTTTTCTCTTTTTCTTTTTCTATTTCTCTTTTTTTCTTTCTCTTTTTCTCTTTCTCTCTCTTTCTCTTTTTCCCTTTCTTTTTTTCTCTCTTTCTCTCTCTCTCTCTTTCTTTCTCTTTCTCTTTTTCTCTTTCTTTTTTTCTCTCTTTCTCTCTCTCTCTTTCTTTCTCTTTCTCTCTCTCTTTCTCTGTCTCTCTTTCTTTCTCTCTTTCTTTCCCTCTCTCTCTCTTTTTTTCTCTCTCTTTCTCTCTCTCTTTCTCTCTATCGTTCTCTCTCGCCCTTTCATTCTCTTCCTCTTCTTTTTCTCTTTTTCTCTTCTTTTTCTCTTTTTCTTTTTCTCTTTCTCTTTTTTTCTCTCTCTTACTCTTTTTTTTCCCATTTTCTCTTTCTCTTTTTCTCTCTTTCTTTCTCTTTATTACTTTTTCTTTCTCTTTTTCTTTTTCTCCTTTTTCTCTCTTTTTCTTTTTTACCTTTTTCTCTTTCTCTTTTTCTCTTTTTTTTCTTTCTCTTTTTTTCTCTTTTTCTTTTTCTCTTTTTTTCTTTTTCTCTTTTTCTCTCTTTCTCTCTATTGTTCTCTTTCTTTCTCTCTCACTTTCTCTCTCGCCCTTTCATTCTCTTCCTCTCTTCTTCTTTTTCTCCCTTTCACTTTTTCTCTTTCTCTTTTTCTCTTTCTTTCTCTCTTTCTCTCTCTTTCTCTTTTCCTCTTTTTCTTTCTTTCTCTTTTTCTTTTTCTCTTTTTTTCTTTCTCTTTTTCTCTTTTTTTATTTTTCTCTCTATTGTTCTCTTTCTTTCTTTCTTTATTTCTCTCTTTCTCTCTCGCCCTTTCATTCTCTTCCTCTCTTCTTCTTTTTCTCTTTTTCTCTCTTTCTCTTCTTCTTTTTCTCCCTTTCACTTTTTACCTTTCTCCTTTTCTCTTTCTCTTTTTCTCTTTCTCTCTCTTTCTCTTTTTCTCTTTCTCTTTCTTTTTTTCTTTCTCTCTTTTTCTCTTTTTTCTCTCTTTTTCTCTCTATCTTTCTATCTATTGTTCTTTCTTTCTCTCTCGCCCTTTCATTCTCTTCCTCTTCTTCTTTTTCTCTTTTTCTCTCTTTCTCTTCTTCTTTTTCTCCCTTTCACTTTTTATCTCTTTTTTTCTTTTTCTCTTTTTTTTCTTTTTCTCTTTTTTTTCTTTTCTTTTTCCCTTTTTTTTCTTTTTCTCTTTTTTTTCTTTTTCTCTTTTTTTTCTTTTCTTTTTCCCTTTTTTTTCTTTTTCTCTTTTTTCTCTTTTTCTCTTTTTTTTCTTTTTCTCTTTTTTTTCTTTTCTTTTTCCCTTTTTTTTCTTTTTCTCTTTTTTTTCTTTTTCTCTTTTTTTTTTCTCTTTTTTTTTCTTTTTCTCTTTCTCTCTCTCGCCTGATCCCCTGCTGACCTAATTTTGCAAGATGTTGAGGTTCTCTGCCTCTGTTCATTGTTCATCGATCATGCCTGTGTGATTGTCGCAGGTCGGACATTAAACTGATCCCCGGTTCTACGCCCTACTAAGCGCCCATTATATAGACGTGTGCTCTCTTTCAATAATTGATACTTTTGTTATAAACCAAATTAACTGTTCGGTCTGTTAGTTATTTTATATCCTAATTGATTAGAACAAGGTTATTCACCTTCCAAGATTTATCTATTATATATTTTTGATTAGTCTCGGGGGTCGTTCCCACTTACAATGAAGTGTGTCCAACCCCCCCTATGTGCTTGGGGGGAAGGAGGAGTCAAGGGGATTTTTCCCCGAATATGGGTCTTGCTGAGGAACAGGCTCAGGGCCCCCACGGGGGTGGTTTCTCTCCTACCCTATGTTTATTAAGTTTCCTCACTTTGCCATGGCTAGTGGCATTAATAGTTACTATTTGTTTAAACAGCGAGCTGACATACAATGAGGCTAGATGGGTGCGGGCAGATCTGCAACCAGATGGCAACCCCCTGAAATCCATTCATGGCAGACATTAAAATTACCTCTCTTAATGTTCGAGGCTGGAATATCCCACAGAAAAGGTCACAAACTTTCTCTCTCCTGAAGAAATACAAAGCGGAAATAGTGTTTCTACAGGAAACACACTTTCGCCACAATTGGGTCCCTAATCTCCCATCCTTTAACTACAACCAGTGGTCTCACAATATGCACTCCTCGGCCTCTAAAGGAGTCTCAATTGCGATCAGTAAGGACACCCCTTTTTGTATTATAACGCTTTATACAATCTGCAGGGTGAGACAGAGGGGAGCTCTTGTGCCTCCACATCTCTCTCTCCCACTGCTTTCCTTAATACCCTCGGACTCCCGGCCTTGTCTGAAGAAGACGCCTCTTAACTCTTAAAGCCGGTAACCACGGATGAAGTAGCTGAGGTTCTGGCCTCAATCCCCAATGGAAAAAGCCCAGGCCCAGACGGGCTCCCGATTCTGTACTATAAAAAGTTCTCGGAAATTCTCATCCCATATCTCACTAAACTATACAATTCCCCCCTCTCCGGGGCGGTGCTACCCAAACATTTCCTAGAAGCTTACATCACACATCCCCAAAGAGGGAAAGATCAGGATCTTTGCAGCAATTATCGCCCTATTTTGTTGTTAAACACAGATATTATACTTTGGGCCAAATTGCTAGCACAGCGGATGTCTCCCCTACTCCATAAACTAATGAACCCAGACCAAGTGGGCTTTATACCTGGTAGGGAAGGGAAAACCAACACGACACGTGTGATCCACGCGGTGCACTTTGCCAAAGTAAATAAATTGCCACTGGTACTGGTCTCCACTGACGCAGAAAAAGCCTTTGACAGGGTTAGCTGGGACTTTATGGAACACACCCTGTCGAAATTTGGCTTCCCAGCCCATTTCATCAAAGCCATTTTTTCCCTTTATTCAGCTCCTTCGGCCAGAGTGCAAGTTAATGGCACTTTATCAAAACCCTTTGGCATAAAAAATGGCACCAGGCAAGGCTGCCCCCTTTCCCCCATGCTCTTCATTCTAGTCATGGAGACATTGCTACAGGTGATTAGACAAAATACAAACATAGAAGGCCTGAGAATAGGTAACCCCACGCACACGACTGCAGCCTTTGCTTATGACCTTTTTATCCTCACCACTGGTCCAAAGAGGGCCTTTCCGGCGCTCATGGAGATTTTCGAGCTCTTCAGCAGGCTTTCCAATTTCAAAATTAATTTCGAGAAATCTGAAATACTCAATGTTTCCGCACCAGATCATATTACCTCCAGCCTAAAAAAAGATTATGCTTTTCGATGGCCCCCGCAGCCATTAAATACTTAGGCATATCACTGACCTCAAACCCCTCACAACTGTATGACGCCAACTATGTTCCACTGATTAAAAAATTTAAGACACAGCTCAAACAATTTAACCTCCCACTTATCTCTTGGCTGGGCAGGAAGAACTTGATTTCCACTTATATTTTGCCATCCATAATTTACATTCTATATACAGTTCCAATAGAAGTGCCTGTTTTTTTTTTCTCCCAGATAAATAGATTACTTAGAGAGTTTGTCTGGGACAGACACAAGCCACGTCTAGCCTTCTCCTACCTAGTTCAGAAAAGACCCCAAGGGGGAACTGATCTGCCACACCTTCACCTATACCAGAAAGCGATCCACATCTCTAGATGGATCGCCCTAGTGAATACCAATGTATCCTTGCCCACTCTTGAAATGGAAAGGGCTTTGCTAACAAAGGAAAACCAAATTTATCTCTGGGCGGACGGTCCTTCTTTGGGCAAACTCAGTTCCCTGAGCCGCATAACTAAGGGTACAATTAAAGTGCTCAGGACGTTGTGATTGCCATCCTAGCAAACAGACCTCTGAGAGTAGAAGGGATTTGGGACAAACCCAATGATCTCAGTATATATGATATTGTTAAAAATCAGACGGCAGAAAACCTGGCTCAGCTTGACACCCTTTTCACCAACACCCAGCTGGATTTTCTTAACAGGATGGGGCTTTATTGCTCCTTGCCGAGGTTCTGGAGCTCTTCTTTTAGTGTTCTGAGGGACCCCCTATGGTTCAAGACTTACCTTGCACTCCCCTCTGCCCCAGGAAAATGGTAAAACATTTATACAAAGACCTCCTCTTGCAGTCCTCATCTGAGAAACCATGGTTTCTTAGAGAGTGGGAGAGAGACCTGGGAGTTGTTCTCAACAAAGTTGAAACCCTTCAGGTTCTACGGAACTCACATGGTTTCTCTAGATGTGTTCACATTCAGGAGAACTCATATAAAATCGTGACTAGGTGGTACAGGACACCAGCAGCAATGTCAAAAGTAAATGCAGGTATCCCGGACAGGTGCTGGAGATGCGAGTTAGAAAGGGGAACCTTCTTACACCTGTGGTGGCAATGTCCCAAGATCAGACCCTTCTTGGAAACGATCACTAATCTCATCAATACCATCTGCAACACTTCCTTTTACTTCTTGCCTGAGGAGATTTTGATTTGGCTACCCAAGAATCGGTTCAAACCATCAAGAAAATGCCTACTGACAATCCTAATCTCAGCAGCTAAGCTCCTCATTCCCCTCTGTTGGAGGGAAAATAAACTCCCCCAAATTTCCCATTGGTTGGAAAGAGTTAAACAAATTTTCAGATTCGAGGAGGTTCTGACTTGGGAATTGGGCTCAAGAGATGAATTTACAACCCTATGGGCCCCTTGGATCGGATACTGAGGTAAAAGGGACAACCCTCCCTAACAACCTTCTGAGTTGCCTAGCACTGTACAAGGATTACTAGACCTACACCTCTCTGCCTTTATTTAAAGAGTAAACAAACGCACTTGCTGTATGTTATTCACTCTTACCCTTCCCTACCTCAAGGTTTTTTCTTGTCCTTTTTTAGTCTTACTCTTTCAACTGTGTTTTCTTTATTTTTAGAAATGCTGTTAGAGGATCCATATAACTTGCAGAATTATTTTTGGTTATTATCTGGTCCTACTAACTGAATGATTATGTTATTGTGCAGGTTTAATTGAGGTCCTGCGTGACCCAACTGTTTTGGGTTTTTTTTGTATTAAGTTTTTATTGATTTTCAAAATGTGAGTTTACATAGTATCAAACAAGGCACCATACCAGAATATTACAATGTTTTCAATAGCAGTTATGTTATTGTAGTTATTTAACATATTCTATACAGTATAATCATAGATTACAATTATTAATTTTTATAACTTTTTGATTTTGTGTTCATAAAGTAATAGAATAACATCGACTTTTATAGCAAGTTTCTAGGGATCTTGTAGGTGCTATATTGCTTTTAGTGTTATTTTACAAATCAAAATTTCAACAGTATAACATGGCATCTCTATATATACATCTTTTAGTCATTTTTTTTAAAGAATTTCCTCCGCATGTCCCAAGTCACCTCAAATTGTTTGCTAGAGTTGCTGCGAAACGCTAACCATTTTTCAAATATATATTGTTCCGCCATATGGTTTCTGAACTCTTCCGTCTCTGGGGTCTCTGGATTTTTCCAGTATTTTGCTATAATGGTTTTAGCTGTCATTAAGAAGTGTACCAACAGGAGTCTTATATGTTTGGGAATATTTTCAATTCCTATTAGTAATAGGACTAGTTTGGCATCTCTAGGAATGTGGTATTTTAGTATTTCTTGTAGGAAATTTAGTATTTTTTCCCAGTATAGTTTTATTTTAGGGCATGTCCAGAAAATATGTGACAGTGTTCCTTTTTGGCCACAATCTCTCCAGCATAGACCATCTCCTCTATTTGATCTATTAAATAGTAATGAAGGAGTGTAATACCATCTTAAAAGCAGTTTTGTCTGGGTTTCCAGTATGCCCAGGCCTTTGGTAGATTTTAGTATTAGTTTCAGTGATCTGGACCATGACTCAACAGGTATTTTTTCTCGTAATTCAATTTCCCAACTTATCATATATGATTTTTTTGTCAAGATTATGTTGTTGGTCAATATATCATAGAAGGATCTTGTTTCAGGTTTGTTTTCGGGGATGTTTGAGGTAATACTGTTAATGAGTTCTATAGGAAGCAATACTTTATGTATGGGAGTATCTTTTAGAAAGGATTTGACCCTAAGATACTTGAAAGTTTCATTTGGAGGGAGGTTGTATTTGAGACGCAGTTTGTTAAATACTTTAATTTCTTCTGAAATAATAAGGTCATCTACCCATCTCACTCCTCTTGTTTTCCATATTCTCAAATCTAAATCTGGTAGAAAGAGATTTAATATTTCAATAGGTAATGATGGTTTTTTGGGGGACTTTCTCCTCTAGTTCATAATGCGCATCAATCAGTGAATTATGCGAAGGGACTATTTCTTCCATTTTTTTATCGTTTTTTTCAATTTTTTGTTAATATTTAGCATTGAAGAATTAACTTTTGAGGTCAAGATGAGAATGTCTGCTTGTATAGTGTCTCTGAGCCATTACTGCCTCTTTAATGTATAGTTGTGTCACTGGTCTGTCGGTAGCTGCTAAATTGTTTAGTCCACCTTCTACCACATTTTCATGTGTAAGATTGCTGTCATTCTCACCTGCTTCAGCTGTAAACATTTTCTGTCTTTGTTTTTCAGGGCTGCTGGTAGGTGATCTTTCCTTTGCTTTCAGCGTGGTCAGTGCCATCTTGGATGGGACGTGCACAGGGACAGGTTTCCCTATATGTGCTGGGCTAGTGTTCCCTGCTTGTATCGGGACCTGTTGTATGTCACCGCTGGCTTCTTCTGAGTCTCCGGGTGCTCTCTGATCCGTCTCTCCCTCTACTATAGCCCAGCTGTGCTAGCTGTGCTCTGTCTCCGGAGCGCCGGAAGCCAGTGTCTCCTCGGCGGCCATCACTGAAGGAGTCCCGCGCGCCGCAAAGCAAGACTCCAATCTGGCCGGAGCGGGTTTAGATGCTCTCCTTCTGGACATTGCTGGGTCCCTGGATTCTTCTTGCAGCTTTTGGTTAGTAGCTGGTCTCCGTTAAGGGTTGTGGGTAGCTATAAGTGCCACTACCGAGCGGAGCTTAAAGGGGTTGTCCCGCGCCGAAACAGGTTTTGTTTTTTTTCAACCCCCCCCCCCCCCCGGTCGGCGCGAGACAACCCCGATATGCAGGGACCTAAAGAAAGCTTACCGGAGCGCTTACCTGAATCCCCGCGCTCCGGTGACTTCTATACTTACCGGTGAAGATGGCCGCCGGGATCCTCTTCCTCCGTGGACCGCAGCTCTTCTGTGCGGTCCATTGCCGATTCCAGCCTCCTGATTGGCTGGAATCGGCACGTGACGGGGCGGAGCTACACGGAGCCGGCATTCTGCACGAGCGGCTCCATTGAAGAGAGCAGAAGACCCGGACTGCGCAAGCGCGGCTAATTTGGCCATCGGAGGGCGAAAATTAGTCGGCTCCATGGGAACGAGGACGCTAGCAACGGAGCAGGTAAGTAAAAAACTTTTTATAACTTCTGTATGGCTCATAATTAATGCACAATGTACATTACAAAGTGCATTAATATGGCCATACAGAAGTGTATAGACCCACTTGCTGCCGCGGGACAACCCCTTTAAGAACTTGCTGCCGTCTTGGTGCCTCTCCAAGCCACGCCCCGTGACCCAACTGTTTTAAATTGCTTTTCCTGCAATGCTTTTTAATAAAACGAGAATGTTTAAAAAAACATAGATGCAATAAACCAATTTGTCTTCCTGGGCAAAGTAAGGAGCAAACTCCTTTTCATGATGTCTGAACCATGAAAAAGACACTCCTGGCAATAATAAATTCCTGCTTTTGAGCCTTAAACCAAGTAACTAAGTGGCATCTTTGGGAAGATTCAAGTCTCTTACCAAATTATTCATCTCCTCCTGGGAAAAAAAAATTGGTCTTGTATCATCTTTAAAGTCAGAACTTGAGTCGTCATCTGGTTCAGGTATGACTTCACCTTCATCAGAGCTAGGTATCTCTCCCAAGGTAGCAGGGGGCTTGGGTACTGGCATATCTGTGCCATGGGGCTTGGGACAAATTGCTGAGTGAAGAGTGGGGTATAAAAATGGAATGCTTCCATTTAGAATTATACCCTTTCACATTGCATGAACATAAGGAACAGTCATCACTATGGTTCTTTTGCTCTTACCATACCATAGGAATCACATAACAGAAGGCTTTTTTTCTTACCCTTGAACCAATTTCGGAGGTCCTCAAAACACCGCTTGAAACTTTATGAGGCACCCAAACTTTATCTTGATCTCCAAGTTTTAGTCTGAAGTATGCAAAGTATACTTTTTTCACAAAGTCTTTAATATTCAGCCGTTGCTTCAACACTGTCATTCACCACAAATGAAACAGAAACTGTCAGGCAAATTAATACACTTCCGCGGAGCCATAACACTAACTTGGGGAAACTTGATTTAAGAATGACAAGCTAACACAAGAAATTGTGGGAGTTACTCCCTCTCTTTCCGTTTGTTAGCGGCCACAGCAGCAGAGAGCGGGCATCACTGGTAGCGGCAGCAGACACTGAGCGGGGAGCGAGCTGTCAGCTGCCACAGCAGCAGAGTGCCGGCGTCTTGGACAGAGCTGAAAGGTGGCACAAACACATCCGCGAAGGGATCTGTGAGGGAGCAGATGGCATGGGAAGATGCTCTTCGGCTTCGTAAGTCACATTGCAAGAGTGTTGCCAGGGAAGATGGGAGGGCACAGCCTCACAACAGGTGGATTCCTAGAGCAGCTGTAGTATCACACTGTGAGCGCAGGTGCCACCTAGCGGTTCACCTTAGGGAAAATGGAGGGGGACGGCAGCTCCGGGTAGAGTGATTGTTGCAGCGTGCTAGAACCTTGCTCATAGCAGCCAATCAGCTCCTGGGGACGTCACAGCCCTGTAAAGCACCCTGTATCTTGTCTCCACCCATACTTCCGGTGTCATCAAGATACAAAGTACTACAGGCGGGAACCAAGAAAAAAAATTGAATCAAGCGCGGTCAGCTTGCAACATGTTAGCTCATTCTGGAAGTTCTTTTCTTTTGAAAGTTATGTTTTTTTGGCATTGTATATCTTAAATGCACTGATTTACAGCAATTTTGACTTTAAATTTAGTTAAAAACCCTAAAATAAAAAAATACCAAAAATTTAGAAATATTTGCTAAATTTGAAGAGAATTTAGCATTTTGAGGTAAAACCTGATGTCTAGGATTTTTTTCAATTTTTGCTTCGTTTTCAGCACACCAAAGTACATGGAAATTAGTTGAAAATAATCAAACCGCTTTTTAGTCGCAGATCTGTTATGAGACTGACGCGCTTTGTACTGGCCAAGCAAGACAGCTTGCATGAGATTGGCTGATGCCCTCCATGCCTAAAATGGAATTCTGTAAGCACAAAACTTTTTTTTTTTCTTTCAAATATTTCCCTTATGGTCTAGTGGTTAGGATTCCTAGTTTTCGCCCAGCCAGCCCGGGTTTGATTTCCGGTATGGGAATGAGTATTTTGCTAAGCTTGTGCCTGCATTCAAGGGCCTGCACCTTTCTTGCATAATTAAGTGGCTTAGGTTGCAGTTGCTCTTGGGAGCCAAAAATGCTGTGCTAAGAAGGCAAATTGTACCTGATGCCATTGCAGCATCCCGAAGGGTAACTCAGAACATGGGGCATATGCTGAGGAGCTGCAAGGGTAAAGCTATCACTTGTCATGGTGGCACTTACCAGACTTCTACCGAGAGTGACACATGCAACCTCGGCCAGACCATTGCTGGGCCTCTTCTAGACACCCCCCAGGAGAGGGATGGCCACTATACATGCTGGGAAAGTTTAAGTTGTCACGTGATGCCACCGTTCACCGGAATAAACCTTGGCGATAATAAAAAGAGTCCACACACACTTTAGTGTTTAGGTACCTCAGTCCCTGGGAATGGTCAGGGCCTGGCAAAACTTTACTTGAAAAATTTTATCATGTTACAGAGTAAACGCACCAGTGTAGGCAAGACAGTAGAAGGGAGGTCAGGGAGGTAACTCAGGATGATGCCGCTCCTACAGTCCTCGTTACCTGTATGGTACCACTCCTGGAAGGGGGAATTTTCTCAAAGAGTATACTAAGGATGATACCGGCTCTACAGTCCTCATTATCTGTGTGGTGCCGCTCTGGGAAGGGGCAAACTCTCCACAGGCACTCTCTTATTAAAAAAATATCTTTGCACAGTGGTCTTGGTCTTCTTCACTCCTCACTCTCTCTCTCTCTCTTACTCTCTCTCTAATGGCTCCTGGCATTGAGGAACTCAGGATACCATTCTTCCTCTTCCATTCTTCACCACATGAGGGTTGAAGTTACCCCTATGGGGCTGGCACTCTGCTAACTGAAAACTTTTTCCAATACGCCACCATGATGGCTTGAAATACAGTCAGCATTGGCAATATTTGCAGGTCTCTCGTGAGACTTCTTCTCTAATAGAAAGAACAAAAATGCAGTAAGAGATTGAGCTTAGAAGGCATGTTAACTTGCTTTGCTCTTACTCATGCCCATTTACCAATTGCAAGAAATGTTAATTGTCTTCCTGCCATGTCTACTTTGTAAATCCATGACAAGAATAAATGCCATTTGGATTATCACCTGAAGGATGGCTACCCTAAACCTTCAGTCCCTAAACTCCCAGGATGCCTTACAGTAGCTGGGGAAGTGGATGAGTCCTGTTTGTTAAAAAAAGGTACTGGGTTCGCAGCAAGCATGGGTGAGGGGTTACCAGGTTTTATTGCCCCATGTGCCCATCCCAGGCCTCTGTAATTACCTCCGTTTTGAGTAATTATACACAGTTTTAGGTTATTAATTTAATATATGACTAGCTGATATACCCAGCTTCGCCCAAGTTAATTTGGTACAGGTGTTTCATGAAGTCATGGTTACTTCAGAGGAATCGAGAAATAAAATATGCATATACATGGAGGAGCGTTGGATTTTCCTCAGACTGCATATACCGATGTCCCTCTGCAGAATGTGCCACACCCCACTGTCCTCACTTTATACTCTTAAAGGTAACACCTCCTTTATTTAAATTTAACCCCAGACTGGAGGTTGCAGCCCTCTCTTAGCCTTAAAGGCATGTTTCATCCCTGCAGTCCATGGCGGCTTCCTTTATGTACTTTACAGCCTTTCAGTATGTGCACATGGGGTTCAGTTAGATTGTTCTCGGAATATACACGAAGGTCATTTAGATTCTTCTCAGTATATATACATAGAGGTGAGGTAGATTCTTCTCAGTATATGCACACAGAGGTCAGTTAGATTGTTGTGACAAATTTCACGCTTGTATGACACTGGGAAGTTACATTACATAGTGGTGCACTTACTTTTGCACTTAGCATTAATAATCAAGTAGTGACCTCTTTACTTATCCTATTTAGGACCTAAAGAATCCTCATGCCAAATGTCACACTTGTACGACACTGGGAAGTTACATTACATAGGGGTGCTTTTATGTCCGCTGGGCGCACCTCGCCGAAGCACGGATGCAGAAGTGGTATCACGTTCCCACAGGACACAACACTGGAACATCAAAGGCACAGTGAACTGTATACGGGAAACTAGACTCACGGACAGACATAACATAGAACTGATAACAGCCAACACACTCACCAAACATCCCCAGATACATAGGAATTGCTGTAATAAATATGAGGGGGGCGGAGCCTGGACGCCGAGAGCAATGGCTGCTTAATAGCTGCGCTCTCACAAGCGGGCACCCACGGCACCTTACAGCAGTGCACAGCCGACAGAAAGATGGGCAAGACGAGCAAGGAGAAAAGCTCTGACCTGCAGGGCACCCCTCGCCCGTCCAGAACGCAAGCTGACATGAGGGGTTTCTTTAAGGATCGCTCCTCTCGCTCCCCGCGGCCCCTGGCGAAGATGGCGCCGGCACGAGCGCTCGCTCCCGCTCTCAGCCATGTGGATGAAGGAGAACAGTCCTCGGAGGAAAAAGATGGTGAGTCCATATCCAAGGGCTTCATGAAGAACCTGCTGTCACAAGCCCTGCGCCCCATTAGTGCTGATTTAGCAGAGATAAAAGAGGAGTTCAAACTAATGGGGCACAGGGTGGAAGATCTTGAGTCCTCCGCTGCAGCCTTTGCTTCTCACTCTCTGCAGGTTGAGCAAGCCTTAAAGGAACAGCACCAGCAATTAAATAGGTCTCTCCTGCTCCAGGAGGACTTAGAAAACAGGAACAGGCGGAACAATCTGCGCTTTAAAGGCATCCCTGAATCTTATGCAAACGAATGCCTGGAAAAAGTCGCTAAAGTGATTTTTGCCATCTTATTGGGAGAGGAGAGATCGTCCACTATTTGCGTTGAGAGGATCCATCGGGCCCTCAGACCACCGTCGGGCCCCTCTGAACCGCCAAGGAACGTTATTTGTAAAGTTCTGACGTTTTCAGACGCAGTAGCGGTCCTTAGGGCGGCCATAATCTTTAAGGATCTGAAGTTCGAGGGAGCGCCGATCTCGATCTTCCAGGACTTGGCGCCCTCCACCCTGGCGAAGCGCCGAGCCTTGCTTCCCTTGCTGGAAATCTTGAGAGCTCGTGAGATCAGGTACGCGTGGCTGTTCCCTTTTGGCATCGGTGCGACCATCAAGGGTAAGAGGGTCAACATACGCTCCCAAGAAGAGATGCGGGAGCTGTGGGACCTACTGGAAATGGATCCGATCGAGCTTCCCAACTGGCAACCTCTCCCGGACCTCCCCCAGTTCCAGCCTTTAGAGGGTCCAGGAGACTGGCTGCTGGCGGGCAGCACGAAATCCCCGAAAGGGAAAAAGAAAAAGCCCAAGCAGGACTCGTGATTCGCTTGTGCCGGAGAGTGATCTCTCCTGTTTTGCCCCCAGACTTGGTGACAAGCCGTCGGGCCCTTCCTTCCATGGCCAACTCTTGAGCGACTTGGAGATGGCCCCGCGGTGGTCGGCTGGTTCAGGTTCCGGTTATGCTTCTTTCTCTTTTTTGCGTGCTAACCTTTGTTCCTATAGCTGGCGACAGCGGAGGGCCGACGTCGAGCGGATCTGCGGACCGGTATGGAGTCCCGGTCTTTGTGTTCGTGGCGGAGTAACGCTCTTCTTTCGGGACTTGATATCGCAGATCACATTACCCGGACCGGTGATTATGTAAAATGCTGAAAGAATGTTTTGTAGAACGAGTATAAGGTATTATTGATGCAAGTATTTAGAACCTCCGGTACCTATGTTTGGCTGGTTAAAAGCTTTCTTTTCTGTCATTTAATAGTGGGCTGTGGGTGTCTGTTTCGTCCAGGCCGAAACTAATTCGCTGACCTCCCGCCGAGCCGTTGCTTGCTGGGATCTCGGTAGACTGCCCCTAGAGTGGGCCCTAAGTAGGGAGTCATTGGACCCCCCCGGGGCACACTCTAAATAAGTTTTCTCTGCCAGCGGAAGCTTGGCTGCAGAGATTTATCTGTACGTTGTTTACTCTGCTGACTTTGATTGTTTGAACCCCCACCTACTTGTGTCATACTCCCCCTCCTGTCTCACCTACCCCTCCTTTCCTCGCGCCTCTCCCCGCCACCAAACCCGGGTATCGCGTAGGAGAGTGCTTGCGGAGCCCGTTCCCACTCTCTACAACTGCTAACTCTGTATCGATTACTCACTTGTGCTCTTTCTCATATATAGTACGGTGTTCTCGTCATGAATGGACTGCGTTTCACCTCCTTCAACGCCAAAGGTCTCAACTCGCCCTCCAAACGCCACAGCCTCGAGTTGCTACTGAGGAGGTACGACACTAAAATTCTCTTCCTCCAGGAGACCCACTACAAAGGTAATAAAACTTTTTCCCTACCAGGGAAGACATTCCCCTATGCGTTCCACTGCACTCACCCCTCGTCGGCCTCGAAGGGGGTCTCCATTTTTCTTCATAGAGCAATTAATTTTGTCGAGGAGGCTCAATTCAGAGACGACGAGGGCAGAGTCCTGTTCATCAGGGGCACTCTGAACAATTCTAAAATAACCTTAGCCAACTTATACACTCCAAATACAGATCAAATACCTTGGCTGCTAAAGCACCTTGAAATCTTAAAACACTTCAGTCAGGGCCAGATTATTTTAGCGGGCGACCTGAATGTTACCCTCAACCCCACGGTAGACTCCTCCTCGGGGCGCTCACATATATCCCAAAGAAAACTGAAAAAACTCGGTAATCGGCTCCAAGAATTGGGCTTAGTAGATACCTGGCGTACCTTGCACCCCACCACGAAAGATTTTTCATTTTTCTCCTCCATGCATTCCACATTCCAGAGACTGGATTACATCCTGGTCTCCTCCTCCCTTCTTCCGTCCCTGATCAGCTCGAACATTGATACTATGACGATTTCTGATCACGCCCCGGTGCATACTTCTCTGCGTCTCCCCCAGCCTCTAGCCAGGGAGTGGAGATGGTCATTGAACCCCTCCCTTTTAGATCAATTAGAGGATAGGGAATACTTATCAAAATACCTAGAAGAATATTTCTGTCTCAACTCAACAGAAGAGTCGAGTTCACCTGTGGTCTGGGAAGCCCATAAGGCCTATATGCGTGGCCTACTTATAGCCCTGGGCTCACGGATTAAGAAAAGAAACCAGAAAGCCATTGATGAGAAGCTTTCACAGATCGCCAGTCTGGAGTTGACTGTGAAACTCTCCCAGGCGAAGCAGAACCTGTCTGAACTTGCGGTAGCAAGGGCAGACCTGAAACTCCTGTTCAACGCTAAATTCAACAAAAGTCAGCTGCATTTTAGACACAAAATATATGCCCAGGGAAATAAAGGCAGCAAGCTCATGTCGTCGATGATTTAAAAAGCTAGGGCAAAAAAACAAATCAGAGCAATCAAATCCCCCACGGGGACAACATTGACCACCTCCAGAGATATTGCAACGGAGTTCCAGAGATTTTACTCGAACCTGTACAACCTTCGAGACACCCATAATACACCCCCGGTAGCGAATCTCGCGGCCCATGTAGACAAATTTCTGGAGCAACTCAATATGCCGAAACTAGACCCTGCGGGTGCCGCAACTCTGGTCACTCAGGTCACACAGGAGGAAGTGGAGGCGCTGATCTCCTCGAGTCCCCCTAATAAAAGTCCGGGCCCGGACGGCCTACCAATACAATATTATAAAGCCTTCCTCGCTACATTAAAACCAAAACTGACATCCTTGTTTAATGACCTTTTAGGGGGGGCGTCTCTGCCGCGTCAGTCCCAGGAAGCCCATATCACCTTAATCCTCAAAGACAATAAGGACCCGGAGTTATGCGGCAGCTACCGCCCCATATCTTTGATTAATCTAGATATGAAGCTGTGGGCTAAATTGCTAGCGAAAAGACTGGAGCCGTTTATGGCCGGTCTGATTGACCCAGAACAGGCGGGCTTTGTTGGAGGGAGGGAGGGGAGAGACAACTGCATCAAACTCCTCCATGCGGCCAGGTTCGCCCAACATCACAGGATTCCTCTCGCCCTAGTAGGTACTGACGCCGAAAAGGCTTTTGATAGGGTGGACTGGCTGTACATGGAGAGAGTGCTGCGGGCCTTCGGTCTTCCGGTGCAGTTTACACGAGCAATCTTCTCGCTCTATGGCTGCCCAAATGCAAGGCTGAAAATTAATGAGATCCTCTCCCCTCCCTTCCTTATAAAAAATGGCACGCGGCAGGGTTGCCCCCTCTCCCCATCACTGTTCATCTTATCCCTCGAGCCCCTCCTCCTGAGGGTCAGACAAGACCCGGGATTCAAGGGCCTGCAGGTGGGAGAACAGCAGATCTCGGCGGCGGCTTTCGCCGACGACATCGCCTTTGTGGTCATGGAGCCCCAGAAGAGTCTCCCCAGACTCTCTGAACTGCTTGAAGAGTTCGGGGCATTCTCAAATTTTAAGATTAATTTTATGAAATCAACAGCACTGAATGTCTCCATACCGCAAAGGCAATTTGAAATCATAAGAAGCAACTCCCCTTTCACTTGGTCGTCTTCCTATGTGGAATACCTTGGGATTAAATTGACCAAAAAAGCAGAAGACCTGTACGCTACTAATTTCATCCCCCTCATTGCCCGGGTCAAACAATTGCTCAAGTCATATGACATTCCCTATATTTCCTGGCTGGGGAGAAAGAATATTATAAAGACATATATCCTCCCTCTCATTCTTTACAAAATAAGAATGCTCCCTATTCACCTACCCACTAAATTTTTCAAACTAATGCGTGCGGCTTTTTCGGCGTTCATATGGAGACAGAGGAGACCGAGATTAGCACAGGGTTTGATGACTAGAAAGAAAAGGGAGGGGGGTGTGGATCTCCCCAACCTTTACGATTATTATTGCGCAGCTCAACTCCGCTACTGGTGGGACATCTCTAGATTGAGGTATGACGAACCGCTCTCAAGGCTGTTAGTAGAGCATAGTAACGTGCCGCTATCTGAGATGTTATGGCTACCCACAAGTGCCCAATACCGGGCCAAAACGTTTAACCCCCTCCTTAGGGGACCTTGCGAAGTCTGGGATAAGCTCAGAACGGAGCTGGCGCCGTCTCCCTCGCCTATCTCCCCCATTGATGTGATACCTGGATTAATGAACTCACAAGGCGATCGACCCCGGGCAGCGGTTTGGAGCAAATGCAGGTCGATCTCCATAGCCAGCTTGCAAGCGCTGGTGCACTTAACACCCCCGACGATCCTCCAAAAACTATTCCCCACGGAATCCCTCTCCTTCTTAGAGGGTGCTCAACTGGCGGGTGTCTTCAAAGAATTTCTCGGGAAGTTCAAATCGACCAGACCCCTCACTGTGTTTGAAAAGTCCTGGTCAGATAATAGAACCTCACACAAAAAGATATCGTTTATTCGCAAGACCTTAATCTCCCCCTTCCTACCCTACAAACCAGCTTTTCTTACATCGTGGGAGAGGGAGCTGGGCATCCGGCTCACGGAGGAGGAGACCGGGACGATCCTTGATACGTCCTTCGGACTCACCCCCTGCGTAATTGCACAAGAGGCTCACTACAAGTTACTAGTCAGATGGTACCGAACGCCACAATGGCTATTTGAACATAAGCTCGCTCCTCAAGATTCCTGCTGGAGATGTTTGAGAGAGACGGGCTCTTATCTACACATCTGGTGGGATTGCCCGGTGTTGATCCCCTTCTGGAGGGATGTAGGGAAAATCATTGAAAAGGTTGCGCCCGGTGTCTGCCTATCCCCTGACCTGGTTTTCTTGTGGAGGCCGAGTAAACATTTCCACCCAAAAAAAAACAAACTAGTTGCCCTGCTAATAGACACAGCTAAATCCCTCATTCCCCGCCTTTGGCTTCAGAAGGTTCCCCCCTCGCTGGGTCTCTGGAGGGAGAGAGTGGACAGCTTATACTCCTTGGAGGAACTGCACAGCTGGTCAAATAATACCTATGACAAATTCATTGTGACTTGGGCTCCTTGGCGAGAGGTGAGATCCGCGACGTTGTGGGATGTGTGAGAGGTAACCCCCCTGAACCACCCGCTTTGGTAGTTCTCCCTATTCTACTCCCCTCCCAACGTCTCTCCCCCCTCCCTAACTGTGAGTGTCAGTGTTTGTCTTGTCCTGTTCGTCTTAGTTAGTGCAGACTGTTAAAGGTTGAATGTCAGCTCAGTCCGTTGCCGGACGTCAAAGCTCCCCAGTTCGATCATTCTAATAGTTAATGTTGTTTTAGATTTTTCAAGTGGAGAATAATAGGTATGTAGAGGAGTCATTTTGTGGGAGCGTCGTTACGCATTGGACTGCAGTCCATTTGGATGTCTGCCTGTGTAGAAATGATGTCAGATTCCTTGTATAACCTATGTAAACCATAATAAAAATTGGATTTGAAAAAATAAATAAATAAATAAATATGAGGAATTAGTTAGTGAGTTGGCCATATTCAAAGACCTCAACACGGTTGCTTTTAGCCCCTAGCCAAAACCCTTCTGCCTTGTTTGCTACCTTTCCATATTATCCAGTATCGTTTCGGTATTGAATGGCAAAGAGCTGTGCCTATCCAGTTAAGGCGGAGGGAAAAAACAAGGACAGATCCATGCCCCGTGTGAGGATCGAACTCACGACCCTCAGATTATGAGACTGACGCGCTACCTACTGCGCTAACGAGGTACCTTGCGTGTGATTGGTTGTTGCCGTCCAGAGATAAGATGGAATTTTGTAAGCACAAAACTTTTTTTTTTTTTTTTTAATATGTACATGTATATATCTACATATATCGGAAAGTTTAAAGCAAGCTGTGAAAGCAACTTTTCCCATATGGTCTAGCTGTTTGGATTCCTGGTTTTCACCCAGGCGGCCCTGGTTTGACTCCCGGTATAGGAATGAGTGATTTGCTAAGCTTGTGCCTGCATTCAAAGGCCTGCACCTTTCTTGCAGAATTAAGCGGCTTAGGTTGCAGATGCTCTTGGCAGCCAAAAATGCTGCGCTAACGAGGCCACTAGCAAGTGGTTGTTGATGCCATCCATGCTTAAAAATGAGTTTTCAAATCATGAAACTGATTTTTTTTCAACTTATTACTGAAAAAGGGTCTCAGCGGTTCCCATATGGTCTAGCGGTTAGGATTCCTGGTTCTCACCCAGGCGGCCCGGGTTCGTACTCCTGGTATGGGAATGAGCATTTTCCTAAGCTTGCAACTACATCGAAAGACCCTCTGAATTAAGATAGCGCTCAAAAAGTTCATAAAAGTATCATTCAGGCTTGACATCTACAAGAGCACCTTTGCTTTTTCATCAAGAATGCCGTGACCCGAATTCGACCCGGGGTTGCTGCAGCCACAATGCAGAGTACTAACCACTATACGATCACGGCGACATTCACGAGCCAAACCTACAATTTTCTGATCCGTAGTCAGACGCGTTATCCATTGCGCTACTGGCCCTGTGTGAGAGGTTGCCACTAATCATGCTCCCCATTTTGAACTTTTGCTACGCTCGCAGCCATATTCAAAGACCTCAACACGGTTGCTTTTAGCCCCTAGCCAAAACCCTTCTGCCTTGTTTGCTACCTTTCCATATTATCCAGTATCGTTTCGGTATTGAATGGCAAAAAGCTGTGCCTATCCAGTTAAGGCGGAGGGAAAAAACAAGGATAGATCCATACCCCGTGTGAGGATCGAACTCACGACCTTCAGATTATGAGACTGACGCGCTACCTACTGCGCTAACGAGGCATCTTGCGTGTAATTGGTTGTTGCCGTCCAGAGATAGGTTGCAGATGCTCTTGGCAGCCAAAAATGCTGCGCTAACGAGGCCACTAGCAAGTGGTTGTTGATGCCATCCATGCTTAAAAATGAGTTTTCAAATCATGAAACTGATTTTTTTTCTACTTATTACTGAAAAGGGTCTCAGTGGTTCCCATATGGTCTAGCGGTTAGGATTCCTGGTTCTCACCCAGGCGGCCCGGGTTTGACTCCCGGTATGGGAATGAGCATTTTCCTAAGCTTGCAACTACATCGAAAGACCCTCTGAATTAAGATAGCGCTCAAAAAGTTCATCTACAAGAGCACCTTTGCTTTTTCATCAAGAATGCCGTGACCCGGATTCGAACCGGGGTTGCTGCAGCCACAATGCAGAGTACTAACCACTATACGATCACGGCGACATTCACGAGCCAAACCTACAATTTTCAGATCCGTAGTCAGACGCGTTATCCATTGCGCCACTAGCCCTGTGTGAGAGGTTGCCACTAATCATGCTCCCCATTTTGGACTTTTGCTACGCTCGCAGCCATATTCAAAGACCTCAACACGGTTGCTTTTAGCCCCTAGCCAAAACCCTTCTGCCTTGTTTGCTACCTTTCCATATTATCCAGTATCGTTTCGGTATTGAATGGCAAAGAGCTGTGCCTATCCAGTTAAGGCGGAGGGAAAAAACAAGGATAGATCCATGCCCCGTGTGAGGATCGATCTCACGACCTTCAGATTATGAGACTGACGTGCTACCTACTGCGCTAACGAGGCATCTTGCGTGTAATTGGCTGTTGCCGTCCAGAGATAAGATGGAATTCTGTAAGCACAAAACTTCTTTTTTTTTTTTTTTTAAATATGTACATGTATATATCTACATATATCGGAAAGTTTAAAGCAAGCTGTGAAAGCAACTTTTCCCATATGGTCTAGCGGTTAGGATTCCTGGTTTTCACCCAGGCGGCCCGGGTTCGACTCCCGGTATGGGAATGAGTGTTTTGCTAAGCTTGTGCCTGCATTCAAAGGCCTGCACCTTTCTTGCAGAATTAAGCGGCTTAGGTTGCAGATGCTCTTGGCAGCCAAAAATGCTGCGCTAACGAGGCCACTAGCAAGTGGTTGTTGATGCCATCCATGCTTAAGAATGAATTTTCAAATCATGAAACTGATTTTTTTTTCTACTTATTACTGAAAAAAGGTCTCAGCGGTTCCCATATGGTCTAGCGGTTAGGATTCCTGGTTCGACTCCCGGTATGGGAATGAGCATTTTCCTAAGCTTGCAACTACATCGAAAGACCCTCTGAATTAAGAATTAAGATAGCGCTCAAAAAGTTCATAAAAGTATCATTCAGGCTTGCCGCACAGGGAGTCTACAAGAGCACCTTTGCTTTTTCATCAAGAATGCCGTGACCCAGATTCGAACCAGGGTTGCTGCGGCCACAACGCAGAGTACTAACCACTATACGATCACGGCGACATTCACGAGACAGGTAGGAGTCGAACCTACAATCTTCTGATCCGTAGTCAGACACGTTATCCATTGCGCCACTGGCCCTGTGTGAGAGGTTGCCACTAATCATGCTCCCCATTTTGGACTTTTGCTACGCTCGCAGCCATATTCAAAGACCTCAACACGGTTGCTTTTAACCAAAACCCTTCTGCCTTGTTTGCTACCTTTCCATATTATCCAGTATCGTTTCGGTATTGAATGGCAAAGAACTGTGCCTATCCAGTTAAGACGGAGGGAAAAAACAAGGATAGATCCATGCCCCATGTGATGATCGAACTCACGACCTTCAGATTATGAGACCAATGCGCTACCCACTGCGCTAACGAGGCATATTGCGTGTGATTGGTTGTTGCCGTCCAGAGATAAGATGGAATTCTGTAAGCACAAAACGTCTTTTTTTTTTTTTCTAATATGTACATGTATATATCTACATATATCGGAAAGTTTAAAGCAAGCTGTGAAAGCAACTTTTCCCATATGGTCTAGCGGTTAGGATTCCTGGTTTTCACCCAGGCGGCCCGGGTTCGTCTCCCGGTATGGGAATGAGTGTTTTGCTAAGCTTGTGCCTGCATTCAAAGGCCTGCACCTTTCTTGCAGAATTAAGCGGCTTAGGTTGCAGATGCTCTTGGCAGCCAAAAATGCTGCGCTAACGAGGCCTCTTGCAAGTGGTTGTTGATGCCATCCATGCTTAAAAATGAGTTTTCAAATCATGAAACTGATTTTTTTTCTACTTATTACTGAAAAAGGGTCTCAGCGGTTCCCATATGGTCTAGCGGTTAGGATTCCTGGTTCTCACCCAGGCGGCCCGGGTTCGACTCCCGGTATGGGAATGAGCATTTTCCTAAGCTTGCAACTACATCGAAAGACCCTCTGAATTAAGATAGCGCTCAAAAAGTTCATAAAAGTATCATTCAGGCTGTCCATCTACAAGAGCACCTTTGCTTTTTCATCAAGAATGCCGTGACCCAGATTCGAACTGGGGTTGCTGCGGCCACAACGCAGAGCACTAACCACTATACGATCACAGCGACATTCACGAGCCAGGTAGGAGTCGAACCTACAATCTTCTGATCCGTAGTCAGACGCGTTATCCATTGCGCCACTGGCCCTGTGTGAGAGGTTGCCACTAATCATGCTCCCCATTTTGGACTTTTGCTACGCTCGCAGCCATATTCAAAGACCTCAACACGGTTGCTTTTAGCCCCTAGCCAAAACCCTTCTGCCTTGTTTGCTACCTTTCCATATTCTCCAGTATCGTTTTGTTCTGGATTATGATTTTCTCCAGCAGGCTTTGGGGTATTTTGCCGCTTCCGAATTGTATCGTGTGCACACATCATCGAACCAGATCAGACACAAATGCTGGTCTAAAACTGGGAGAGTCTCTACAATGTGTAGAGGCTCAGGCTTTTTATTATAACACATGACAACCGCCTGTAATGGGCGTGCAGCAGATTACATCAGTAACATATAGGATTCTCATTTGTCGGATCATATAGAATCCCCCACCTCTCTGCCCACCCTCTCTCACGTCCGCCATAGTATGGACTTTGTCTTCTTTAGCATGCAGACAGCCTTAAGGAATTCTGTGTAGCTGAAGTCATTGTTTACCTAGCTTCAGGATGGGAGGGGTGGAGAGGGCTAGGAAGACACTCAGTATTGAATGCAGGTATATATATATATATAATCCTATGACCTTTAACTCTTAGAGGCTGGTTGTGTAATTCTATGTACTTAGAGCAAATACCATGATTAGATTGTGTGTGTCCATTAACATCCACAGAGCTTAAAGTCATTACAACCGCATAATACATTTGAGTTATATAAATCGATAGACATTTTATACTAAATGATCATCATGTCTATCACAGTTTCGGTATTGAATGGCAAAGAGCTGTGCCTATCCAGTTAAGGCGGAGGGAAAAAACAAGGCTAGATCCATGCCCCGTGTGAGGATCGAACTCACGACCTTCAGATTATGAGACTGACGCGCTACCTACTGTGCTAACGATGCATCTTGCGTGTGATTGGTTGTTGCCGTCCAGAGATAAGATGGAATTCTGTAAGCACAAAACTTCTTTTTTTTTTTTTTTTAATCTGTACATGTATATATCTACATATATCGGAAGGTTTAAAGCAAGCTGTGAAAGCAACTTTTCCCATATGGTCTAGCGGTTAGGATTCCTGGTTTTTACCCCGGCGGCCTGGGTTCAACTCCCGGTATGGGAATGAGTGTTTTGCTAAGCTTGTGCCTGCATTCAAAGGCCTGCACCTTTCTTGCAGAATTAAGCGGCTTAGGTTGCTGATGCTCTTGGCAGCCAAAAATGCTGCGCTAATGAGGCCACTTGCAAGTGGTTGTTGATGCCATCCATGCTTAAAAATGAGTTTTCAAATCATGAAACTGATTTTTTTTCTACTTATTACTGAAAAAGGGTCTCAGCAGTTCCCATATGGTCTAGCGGTTAGGATTCCTGGTTCTCACCCAGGCGGCCCGGGTTCGACTCCCGGTATGGGAATGAGCATTTTCCTAAGCTTGCAACTACATCGAAAGACCCTCTGAATTAAGATAGCGCTCAAAAAGTTCATAAAAGTATCATTCAGGCTTGCCGTCTACAAGAGCACCTTTGCTTTTTCATCAAGAATGCCGTGACCCAGATTCGAACTGGGGTTGCTGCGGCCACAACGCAGAGCACTAACCACTATACGATCACAGCGACATTCACGAGCCAGGTAGGAGTCGAACCTACAATCTTCTGATCCGTAGTCAGACGCGTTATCCATTGCGCCACTGGCCCTGTGTGAGAGGTTGCCACTAATCATGCTCCCCATTTTGGACTTTTGCTACGCTCGCAGCCATATTCAAAGACCTCAACACGGTTGCTTTTAGCCCCTAGCCAAAACCCTTCTGCCTTGTTTGCTACCTTTCCATATTCTCCAGTATCGTTTTGTTCTGGATTATGATTTTCTCCAGCAGGCTTTGGGGTATTTTGCCGCTTCCGAATTGTATCGTGTGCACACATCATCGAACCAGATCAGACACAAATGCTGGTCTAAAACTGGGAGAGTCTCTACAATGTGTAGAGGCTCAGGCTTTTTATTATAACACATGACAACCGCCTGTAATGGGCGTGCAGCAGATTACATCAGTAACATATAGGATTCTCATTTGTCGGATCATATAGAATCCCCCACCTCTCTGCCCACCCTCTCTCACGTCCGCCATAGTATGGACTTTGTCTTCTTTAGCATGCAGACAGCCTTAAGGAATTCTGTGTAGCTGAAGTCATTGTTTACCTAGCTTCAGGATGGGAGGGGTGGAGAGGGCTAGGAAGACACTCAGTATTGAATGCAGGTATATATATATATATAATCCTATGACCTTTAACTCTTAGAGGCTGGTTGTGTAATTCTATGTACTTAGAGCAAATACCATGATTAGATTGTGTGTGTCCATTAACATCCACAGAGCTTAAAGTCATTACAACCGCATAATACATTTGAGTTATATAAATCGATAGACATTTTATACTAAATGATCATCATGTCTATCACAGTTTCGGTATTGAATGGCAAAGAGCTGTGCCTATCCAGTTAAGGCGGAGGGAAAAAACAAGGCTAGATCCATGCCCCGTGTGAGGATCGAACTCACGACCTTCAGATTATGAGACTGACGCGCTACCTACTGTGCTAACGATGCATCTTGCGTGTGATTGGTTGTTGCCGTCCAGAGATAAGATGGAATTCTGTAAGCACAAAACTTCTTTTTTTTTTTTTTTTAATCTGTACATGTATATATCTACATATATCGGAAGGTTTAAAGCAAGCTGTGAAAGCAACTTTTCCCATATGGTCTAGCGGTTAGGATTCCTGGTTTTTACCCCGGCGGCCTGGGTTCAACTCCCGGTATGGGAATGAGTGTTTTGCTAAGCTTGTGCCTGCATTCAAAGGCCTGCACCTTTCTTGCAGAATTAAGCGGCTTAGGTTGCTGATGCTCTTGGCAGCCAAAAATGCTGCGCTAATGAGGCCACTTGCAAGTGGTTGTTGATGCCATCCATGCTTAAAAATGAGTTTTCAAATCATGAAACTGATTTTTTTTCTACTTATTACTGAAAAAGGGTCTCAGCAGTTCCCATATGGTCTAGCGGTTAGGATTCCTGGTTCTCACCCAGGCGGCCCGGGTTCGACTCCCGGTATGGGAATGAGCATTTTCCTAAGCTTGCAACTACATCGAAAGACCCTCTGAATTAAGATAGCGCTCAAACAGTTCATAAAAGTATCATTCAGGCTTGCCGTCTACAAGAGCACCTTTGCTTTTTCATCAAGAATGCCGTGACCCAGATTCGAACTGGGGTTGCTGCGGCCACAACGCAGAGCACTAACCACTATACGATCACAGCGACATTCACGAGCCAGGTAGGAGTCGAACCTACAATCTTCTGATCCGTAGTCAGACGCGTTATCCATTGCGCCACTGGCCCTGTGTGAGAGGTTGCCACTAATCATGCTCCCCATTTTGGACTTTTGCTACGCTCGCAGCCATATTCAAAGACCTCAACACGGTTGCTTTTAGCCCCTAGCCAAAACCCTTCTGCCTTGTTTGCTACCTTTCCATATTCTCCAGTATCGTTTTGTTCTGGATTATGATTTTCTCCAGCAGGCTTTGGGGTATTTTGCCGCTTCCGAATTGTATCGTGTGCACACATCATCGAACCAGATCAGACACAAATGCTGGTCTAAAACTGGGAGAGTCTCTACAATGTGTAGAGGCTCAGGCTTTTTATTATAACACATGACAACCGCCTGTAATGGGCGTGCAGCAGATTACATCAGTAACATATAGGATTCTCATTTGTCGGATCATATAGAATCCCCCACCTCTCTGCCCACCCTCTCTCACGTCCGCCATAGTATGGACTTTGTCTTCTTTAGCATGCAGACAGCCTTAAGGAATTCTGTGTAGCTGAAGTCATTGTTTACCTAGCTTCAGGATGGGAGGGGTGGAGAGGGCTAGGAAGACACTCAGTATTGAATGCAGGTATATATATATATATAATCCTATGACCTTTAACTCTTAGAGGCTGGTTGTGTAATTCTATGTACTTAGAGCAAATACCATGATTAGATTGTGTGTGTCCATTAACATCCACAGAGCTTAAAGTCATTACAACCGCATAATACATTTGAGTTATATAAATCGATAGACATTTTATACTAAATGATCATCATGTCTATCACAGTTTCGGTATTGAATGGCAAAGAGCTGTGCCTATCCAGTTAAGGCGGAGGGAAAAAACAAGGCTAGATCCATGCCCCGTGTGAGGATCGAACTCACGACCTTCAGATTATGAGACTGACGCGCTACCTACTGTGCTAACGATGCATCTTGCGTGTGATTGGTTGTTGCCGTCCAGAGATAAGATGGAATTCTGTAAGCACAAAACTTCTTTTTTTTTTTTTTTTAATCTGTACATGTATATATCTACATATATCGGAAGGTTTAAAGCAAGCTGTGAAAGCAACTTTTCCCATATGGTCTAGCGGTTAGGATTCCTGGTTTTTACCCCGGCGGCCTGGGTTCAACTCCCGGTATGGGAATGAGTGTTTTGCTAAGCTTGTGCCTGCATTCAAAGGCCTGCACCTTTCTTGCAGAATTAAGCGGCTTAGGTTGCTGATGCTCTTGGCAGCCAAAAATGCTGCGCTAATGAGGCCACTTGCAAGTGGTTGTTGATGCCATCCATGCTTAAAAATGAGTTTTCAAATCATGAAACTGATTTTTTTTCTACTTATTACTGAAAAAGGGTCTCAGCAGTTCCCATATGGTCTAGCGGTTAGGATTCCTGGTTCTCACCCAGGCGGCCCGGGTTCGACTCCCGGTATGGGAATGAGCATTTTCCTAAGCTTGCAACTACATCGAAAGACCCTCTGAATTAAGATAGCGCTCAAAAAGTTCATAAAAGTATCATTCAGGCTTGCCGTCTACAAGAGCACCTTTGCTTTTTCATCAAGAATGCCGTGACCCAGATTCGAACTGGGGTTGCTGCGGCCACAACGCAGAGCACTAACCACTATACGATCACAGCGACATTCACGAGCCAGGTAGGAGTCGAACCTACAATCTTCTGATCCGTAGTCAGACGCGTTATCCATTGCGCCACTGGCCCTGTGTGAGAGGTTGCCACTAATCATGCTCCCCATTTTGGACTTTTGCTACGCTCGCAGCCATATTCAAAGACCTCAACACGGTTGCTTTTAGCCCCTAGCCAAAACCCTTCTGCCTTGTTTGCTACCTTTCCATATTCTCCAGTATCGTTTTGTTCTGGATTATGATTTTCTCCAGCAGGCTTTGGGGTATTTTGCCGCTTCCGAATTGTATCGTGTGCACACATCATCGAACCAGATCAGACACAAATGCTGGTCTAAAACTGGGAGAGTCTCTACAATGTGTAGAGGCTCAGGCTTTTTATTATAACACATGACAACCGCCTGTAATGGGCGTGCAGCAGATTACATCAGTAACATATAGGATTCTCATTTGTCGGATCATATAGAATCCCCCACCTCTCTGCCCACCCTCTCTCACGTCCGCCATAGTATGGACTTTGTCTTCTTTAGCATGCAGACAGCCTTAAGGAATTCTGTGTAGCTGAAGTCATTGTTTACCTAGCTTCAGGATGGGAGGGGTGGAGAGGGCTAGGAAGACACTCAGTATTGAATGCAGGTATATATATATATATAATCCTATGACCTTTAACTCTTAGAGGCTGGTTGTGTAATTCTATGTACTTAGAGCAAATACCATGATTAGATTGTGTGTGTCCATTAACATCCACAGAGCTTAAAGTCATTACAACCGCATAATACATTTGAGTTATATAAATCGATAGACATTTTATACTAAATGATCATCATGTCTATCACAGTTTCGGTATTGAATGGCAAAGAGCTGTGCCTATCCAGTTAAGGCGGAGGGAAAAAACAAGGCTAGATCCATGCCCCGTGTGAGGATCGAACTCACGACCTTCAGATTATGAGACTGACGCGCTACCTACTGTGCTAACGATGCATCTTGCGTGTGATTGGTTGTTGCCGTCCAGAGATAAGATGGAATTCTGTAAGCACAAAACTTCTTTTTTTTTTTTTTTTAATCTGTACATGTATATATCTACATATATCGGAAGGTTTAAAGCAAGCTGTGAAAGCAACTTTTCCCATATGGTCTAGCGGTTAGGATTCCTGGTTTTTACCCCGGCGGCCTGGGTTCAACTCCCGGTATGGGAATGAGTGTTTTGCTAAGCTTGTGCCTGCATTCAAAGGCCTGCACCTTTCTTGCAGAATTAAGCGGCTTAGGTTGCTGATGCTCTTGGCAGCCAAAAATGCTGCGCTAATGAGGCCACTTGCAAGTGGTTGTTGATGCCATCCATGCTTAAAAATGAGTTTTCAAATCATGAAACTGATTTTTTTTCTACTTATTACTGAAAAAGGGTCTCAGCAGTTCCCATATGGTCTAGCGGTTAGGATTCCTGGTTCTCACCCAGGCGGCCCGGGTTCGACTCCCGGTATGGGAATGAGCATTTTCCTAAGCTTGCAACTACATCGAAAGACCCTCTGAATTAAGATAGCGCTCAAAAAGTTCATAAAAGTATCATTCAGGCTTGCCGTCTACAAGAGCACCTTTGCTTTTTCATCAAGAATGCCGTGACCCAGATTCGAACCGGGGTTGCTGCGGCCACAACGCAGAGTACTAACCACTATACGATCACGGCGACATTCACGAGCCGAACCTACAATTTTCTGATCCGTAGTCAGACGCGTTATCCATAGCGCCACTGGCCCTGTGTGAGAGGTTGCCACTAATCATGCTCCCCATTTTGGACTTTTGCTACGCTCGCAGCCATATTCAAAGACCTCAACACGGGGGGGCGTGGCCTAACCGAGCTCTAAGATGGCCGCTTAATCTCAGTGCTCTGAAAACCTTCTCCCATCAAAGCGACAAAAAAGCTCCAGAAGAAGCATTTTCTCACCCGGACACGATCCTCAGATCCCTCTCCATCGGATAAGCTACCGGAGCAAACCTTCACAGCAGCTGACCACACGTTTGGAGGTCTTCTGCCCTACACGTGCTGTCGGGCTTCCCGCCGCACTAGAGATCACCTCCCGGGTCGCCCGCCCTGTCGGAGTAAACTACGGCGCCTCGCATCTCCCTAAGCACAGCAGAACGAGCTGCAGCCGCCCGGAGGGGCAGCCGTGGGCGCCGAGGAGCGGAGACAGCGGAGGTGAGAAAGCTTCATATACTTACTGTCTGGCTGCGGTCCCCCGACGCGCTCGGCATCCCTGGTGATTTCATCCCCCCGTAGGGGAGCCTAGCTCCGGAGTGTGTTGCGCGCTGTCCTGAGAAGCACAGCTATATCATCTGCTGTGCCGGAGACAAAAGGAGATCTTCCCTCACCTGTAAATCCTGTGCTACCGGCCGTTTGGTGTTCCGAGGACCCTGCCGAGCTCCCTGCAGTGCCAAAGCTAGGTGAGGTGTATGCCTCACGTACTAGTTCCCCAGCATCGGCATCTGAAGTCCTGAAGCCTCTTAATTGAGCCCGCTGCTGTACTGGAGCTGAGAGAGGTATCTGCCTCTAACAATTAAGCTTATATCGGAGATTCCAAACCAGCACTTCGTTTTGATAGAGGTATATGAGAAGTTAACCTCATCGAGTGAATCCTCATCTCTGACCAACACCATCTTGGACTCTCACTATAATTCTCCCAACTTGACAGAAAACAGAGGTGAGAGAAAAGTGGCTGTTAACCCCTCGCTGCCCACAAGTGTTAATACCGGGACTTTGGTCTGCTTATCTACCCCAAAACAGAATCGAGAGGTGTACATTTGATAACCATCTACTCTCCACAGCTTCCGTGCGCAGAACTGGGCGACAGTTCAACTCTTTGCTAAATTTCTACGCGCAAATTGCTCCATAAAGAAGCTTTTTCGTCAAGAGAGAGAGAAAAGAAAAAAAAAGAAAAAAAAAAAAAGGGAAAAATAGAAAAAACAGAAGAGGTCGCCGTGGTCTGGCTGCCGGCCGAACTGGGCGCTTTTTGCTGAGCTCCGCGGACTGGTTCCCCTCCAACTGTTTATCAGGCGGCTAAAAGAGCTTTCTTCACCCTAAAGAAGAGCTACCTACCGGTGGGGAGCACAGCGATGTCGAAGCTCAGGATTTCCAAGCCGCCCCCGCAGAAGGTCTCCGAATTCTTTTCTGTCCGGGGAGCCGCCCGGGGGGAGCCTGCGGCTGCGGATGCCCCGCCTGCGCTCCTCGAGCGTCCCGTAGACGGGGAAGCGCTGCGGTCCTCCACTGAGCCGGAGGAAAATTCTGCACCGATTACAGAAGCGGGAGAGAAGAGCAGGGATTCCTCACCGTCTAGCCAACAACAAGAGCCGCTGTCACAACGCCAGAGGAGGGTGAGTGAAAAATCCATTACACACAACACCATCAGAGGTATAGATAAGATGCCCCCTCTAACAATAAATCAGCGGGAAAGTGCCTTTTCCCCTACCTCTAGCCCTGAAAAGCAAAGGCCAAGAGTAGACTCTCCCTCCCTTTCCGACACCACCTCACTTGAGACAGAAGATCCGTTTACAAATCTACCTTCCACAGACCAACCGGCCTCTGAATCGTTTATAAAAAACATAGTAATGGCCTTGAGAAAGTCTATGCAGAAAGATTTTAACATATTCTCCACTTCCGTTAATACATCTATACAAGAATTAGGTGACCGCACGGATCATGTGGAGCACAAGATGGAAGAGCTGACTTCCTCACATAACAATCTAATTGACTCACATTATTCACTAGAGGAGGAGGTCTCGGCCATTAAAAATAAACTTGCGGACCTAGAAGATAGGAGCAGACGAAACAACTTAAAACTCCGAGGAATACCAGAAAACATAAATCAATCAAATTTAAAAACCTTCCTCACAAAACTTATTACCGCCATTCTGCCAGGTACTCCAGAGTCTGAACGAATTATAGATAGAGCTCACAGACTTCCCAAACCAAATTTCCTCCCACCAGACATTCCAAGGGATGTGATTGTGAGAATCCATTTTTTCCATGTAAAAGAAGCCATGATGCAGGCAGCTCGAAAAATGGACTCTTTGCCTGATCCTTTCTCTAAAATCCAAATATTTTCTGACCTCTCCCAAGCAACTATTCAAGCAAGAAAAGCCTTTGCTCCTGTGACAACGGCACTACGCGCAAACAAAATTCTATACAAATGGGGCTTCCCAACGAAACTGCTAATCAACAAAGACGGCACCCTCCATATCATCGCAACCCCCCAAGAGGGAACTAGGATTCTCGCGACGTGGAATATTTCCCTTCCGGAGCTTGCCCGGGACACCTCTACAACAAGACCCAACAAATTATCCAACTCATGGTCCCATACCTGAATCTTCCCTTTGTTATCTCTGCTTCACGTCCCGGGTGAGATTGCTCTTGCCAACCTTGGGGGAAGGTTGACTAATTTCAGGCGAACTTTTGCTCTCCCCCACTAGTATGCAGGCATCAAACCCTGCCTTTCTTGATGTTTGTTACATTTGTGTTGTTCTTTTTAATTTTCTCCCCAGGCATCAAGAAATCTGCATGACACCTTTTACAAATGTCGAACCTGATGCACGCTTTTTCGTATGTACCTGTAACTGTTTATCTGTTGTTTGTGTGGTACTGTCTCACTCTCGGAACTTTAATATCTATACGAGTAAAACCCATGTCACTTAGGTTTACATCCCAAAATGTGAGAGGTCTAAATTCACCCTTTAAGAGAGCCATGGTGTGGAAAGATGCCAAGCAAACGGGGACCGATGTGATTTTTATACAAGAAACACATTTTTCCTCCTTAGCAAGCCCAAAATTTTCCAATAAAAATTTCCCTCAAGTTTATATGGCCTGTGCCCCTAAAAAGAGAGCGGGTGTACTAATTGCCTTTAAAGCCCAAGTCAACTTCACACTCAAAAAACAGTCTGATAGATCCTAAGGGAAGGTACCTTATTCTATCCGGCACTATTGACCAAACTCCCATAACATTTGCTAACATTTATGCTCCAAATACATCTCAGATTTCTTTCCTAAATAAAACTATAAAAAAAGTTAAAAAACTACAAGTAGGCAAATTAATAATAGGGGGAGACTTTAACATAACGCCAGACAGAAATCTTGACTCAACAAATATCCACAGATCCTCGCCTACACTCTCCCCTTGGCTTCATAAAGAAGCCTTATATGACCTATTTAGATGCTTAAATTCCTCTTCTAAAGAATTCACGTATTTTTCCCCACGCCACAAAACTTTTTCACGCATAGACTTATTCATAACGGACAGGTGGACACTACCATTAGCTAAGACATCTGAAGTTGGTATAGCAACTTGGTCCGACCATTCTCCAATATACCTTAAACTAGACCTTGGACCCCCTAGAACAAACACCAACATCTGGCGCTACAATGCTCCGTTAATAAACATCCCCAAAAATAAAATTTTAATCGCTGAAGCCTTGAAAGAATACTTCGAGATAAACACAGACCCGGAAATCAGCCCTTCCACACTATGGAACGCCTACAAAGCGGTCATCAGAGGGGTAATGATCAAAATAACCGCCCAACACAAAAGAAATAAGAAAAAACTGATGGACGAACTGCTAAACCAAATCCAAACCATAGAAACTAAAATCCAAAAAACCTCCCAGACGTCTGACCATATTGAGTTAGCATCTCTTAGGAGAAAACTGAGATCAGTACTTATAGAAGAACATAATAAAAACACCAATTACATGAGAGCTAATTATTATTTTTCACACAATAAGCCCTCCAAACTTATGTCAAACAAAGTCAAACCAAAACCTATAAAGGCAAGGGTCCCATTTCTACTCAAACTTGGTAACCCAAGTGTAAAGCTCACCCATCCTCAGGATATTGCTAACGAATTTAGCTCATTTTATGCTAATCTATACAATTTAAAAAACGACCCCGCCACTCCCCAACCGACTTCGGAACTAATCAACCACTTCCTACAAAAAGTAACTCTTCCCAAAATAGACCCATCTAAATACGATTTGGACGCCCCTATCACTAAAACAGAAGTTCTTTCAACTATTAAACTATTAAAAAACTATAAATCACCAGGCCCAGACGGTTTCATAAACGAATATTACAAGGCCCATTGGCAGACCCTCTCCCCCTACTTAGCTGATGTCTTTAATGAAGCCAGCGCAAAAAGCACCATGCCAATAGAGATGCTTAGAGCCACTATTGTTGCAATCCCTAAACCAGGGAAATCACCAGATAACCCAGCGAATTTTAGGCCTATTTCGTTACTTAATTCAGACACAAAACTTTTTTCTAAAATTTTAGCGACAAGACTTCTTCAGATACTCCCAGATATAATCCATGGCGACCAGGTGGGCATCACCAAAGGTAGGCAGACATCGCATGGAACAAGAAGGGTTGTTGACCTGTTGTCACGCATGGGGTCTAGTCGAGCGCCTTCTCTCCTCCTTGCCCTGGATGCGGAGAAGGCGTTTGACAGACTACACTGGGACTTCGCATTTGCGGTCCTGGAGAGGTTTGGCATTTGTGGTGGCTTACTTGGAGCAATTAGGGCACTTTACTCTTGCCCGTCGGCGAATGTCTTGATTGATGGAGCCCTATCTGTTCCCTTTCAAATTACTAACGGTTCTAGACAGGGCTGCCCCCTCTCTCCCCTGCTTTTTATAATGGTTATGGAGCCCTTGGCCGAACTAATTAGATGCTCCCCTCATATCACCGGCTACCCATTAAACAATAGACAACACAAGATAGGACTTTACGCCGATGATGTCTTATTAACGTTATCAAACCCACTAACGTCACTGAGGGCACTGCAGGACATTATAGGAGAATTTAGTAATGTATCTTACTACAAATTAAATACAAACAAGTCCCTAATTCTAGGCATAAACGTTCCCCCCTCCTTAAAAGAAGCCATCCAAACCGAGTGTAAATTTGTGTGGACAACAGCGATCCCATATTTGGGAATTAACCTATCCCTTCCACTGTCGGAAATGCTGGCGCTCAATTTAGACCCTCTTCTCACTTCAATTCAGGAGGAATTGATCTCTTTGGGGAGACATGAACAATCTTGGATAGGTAGAATTATGTTGTACAAAATGTTGGTCCTACCTAAATTACTGTATCTGTTTCGCACCATGGCTCTCCCAATTCCCTATAGCAAAATAGTACCTTTTCAGAGGCAACTGTCGTCTTTTGTCTGGAACAATAAAAGACCCAGAGTTGCATCCAAAATATTATTTCTTAATCGTAGACAAGGAGGTTTGGGAGTTCCGGACCTGTGGGCATATTGCCAAGCTATTAATCTAAATTTATCTGCCTCTTGGGTAGGTACAGACCAGCCCCCTCCATGGCAAAATATAGAAAAATACTTAAACAAAAATAGAGAATTAAAGTCTCTACTTTTAGCTACGACAGTAGCCGGATCCCCTCTACACCCTACCTTAGATCTGGAGCTTCAAGGTTTCTCTCCGCCCATGTTAGCAACATTACAAGCCTGGAATATATGCAAGCTCAAACTAAAAGGAGATACAAATAAAAGTGAGATCAAACTCCCCCTAGAAGTCCTCACTTATTTCATTCCGAACTTTTCAAAACTGAACTGGACCAAGGCAGGAATAACCCAAATAGCGGACCTTTTTCTGGAAGGAAGGATTGCTTCTTTTCAATCCTTAAAAATTAAATATGGAATCTCTGATAAAGAGTTCCACTCTTATTGCCAACTATGCTCCTTTTTATCAAAGACCCAATTAGAAAAATACTACTTACCTAATAAATTACTCAGCTTCTTTTCCAAAGCAAAATCATCAAATACCTCCTTAACAAGAAAATTTTATAATATCCTTTCAGGAGATATGGGTACAAGAAAAAAAAATCACTTGCTAAATTGGGAAACGGACTTGGGGAGATCCTTCTCAGTAGATCAATGGCTGGTAGCCTTTGAGTGGGTAAATAAATCTACCATGTCGGCCAATCTCCTCCAGATACAATATAAAACTTTAACTAGATGGTACTATACTCCTGCTAAATTGGCTAAATGCTTTCCTGGTACGGACCCACATTGTTGGAGGGGTTGCGGTCAAGAAGGCTCGCTCGTACACTTACTCTGGTCCTGCCCATCCATACAATTGTATTGGAAAGAGGTTTTTCGTATTTCCCGAGAGATCTCTAACTGCTCTATCTCTAGGTCACCGGAACTGGCCCTACTGTTGCTAAAATACAGCAATATCCCACTTCCAAGGCGAAAACTGATATGCCACTTAATGATGGTTGCCAAGTTGGTTGTTTTCAGGAAATGGAGATCCGCAGTACCTCCAACACTATCCGAGGTCTCTGATGTTATGACCGATCATTGCTCCTACGAAAAAATCTTAGCATTATCTACTGATACTATGCCTAGCTTCTCTCGCATGTGGAACCCCTGGCTAAACCATATCTTACGATAAGCCTGCTCGAACTCCTTGATATAGACGCTTTGTGTACAGTTACCGAGATGTGATTACAGACCACACTGAAGTTTAGAAATATTTGTTCCCTTTATGTATACCAAATATATCTTTGTTTCATCGCTTCTTTTTTTTACCAGCGACAATTGAAATCACCTTCAATGACTAACGACTGTTAAATAAGCAGTAACTTTCTAATCTTGTTTTTTTTTTGTTTGGTGATGTTTTGATATATCAGTCTATTCATTGCGAAGATGTGAATGTAACATCTTATCATATGTAAACTCAATAAAAAAATTATTTGGAAAAAAAAAAAAAAAAAAAGACCTCAACACGGTTGCTTTTAGCCCCTAGCCAAAACCCTTCTGCCTTGTTTGCTACCTTTCCATATTATCCAGTATCGTTTCGGTATTGAATGGCAAAGAGCTGTGCCTATCCAGTTAAGGCGGAGGGAAAAAACAAGGATAGATCCATGCCCCTGCCGGTCTTTCTATCCTCTTCGCCGGATCCCCACTGTTGTTGCTCTTTTACTCTTTTGACTGTTTTAACGATATCGTAGAGGGAGCGATTCCAGATAATTTGCTTGTCTCCGTATCCCACAGAATGTCCATAAGTTGCAAACACCATCACTTTTCCTCTGGCTCGGGAACTTTCTTGCAGTGGGAGGCATGTATCCACTTTTACAGAAGTAGGTGTTGACAACAGAACTTGGTATGGTCGTCAAACCTTGGGTCCAAGGCCTTTATTACGTGTCTTTTTGCGACCACCCAGTCTCCAGGCTGCAAGAAATGTGTCCCCTCTAGGTTGTCAGGGTCTGGAATTGGGGAAAACACTAGATCGGGTGTTATTTTCAGTTTACGACATAGTTCTTGTACATATTCAATAATCTTATCACACCCCTGCTGCAGGGCCTGTGGATGATACAGGCCTAATCTTGGCATAGAGCCAAACAACACTTCTTTTAACTTAAGCATATCATTTCAGTTCTTTCAACTTTGTCTAAACTCTGCGGGTGGTATGGAGTGTAAAACGCTTGTTCCACCCCAAGGCTGACATCACCTCTCGCATCACTTCACCTGTAAATTGTGTACCTCCGTCACTCTCAATTGTCTCTGGTACCCCAAATCTACATACAAGTTCTGACACAAGTTTAGTCACTGTACATTGTGCGGTGGCTTTGAACAGGTCCACGCACACAAGGACGTACTCATACCTGCCTGATTTGGGAAGCTGGATGTAATCGATTTGTAATCTCTGAATAGGATACAGTGGTCTGGGTGTGCACTTCACATGCCTTCACATATGCCTTCGCCAACCTGTCCAACCCTGGAGCATACCATACCTTGTCCATAACAGAAACCATGGCATTCCGAGAGGCATGCACTTTCCCGTGAGCTAGGACGGCGAGGTGGGTGTAGGCAGCCGCTGGTACATCATCTACGTCCCGTAGGACGCCAAATCCCAAATCAACAAGAGTGGTGGGACCAAGATCCAACTTACAGCACAAGGGGTCTTGCGTCCTGTCCAGGAGAGTTGCAGCCTTGGCTGCCCTATCCCTTGCTCTCTGGTGACTGCCCCTGCGTGTGTGCTTTAACCTTTATTATGGCCACCTGTCCTGGCAACATGATAGCTTAATGGGCTTGCCTTGTGCCGTGAGAAAGCTCCTGGACCGCCAGATGGGTCCATAATCGTGTGCAGTACCAAAGGCGTACCTGGAATCAGTGTAGATGTTAGCAGTGGTACTTTTCAGGCTTCAGTTCCTGCGCTGACATGTATGGCGGCAGTGGTTTTTGTACAAGTATCTCATTCAGTGTGACTACTTCAAAACCTGTTACAAACCTTCCTTCGTCATTCAGGTATCTAGATCCATCCACAAACATTTCAAGGTGGGGGTTTAGGAGGGGTTTGTCAGTGACATGTGTGAACCCAGCTGTCTCCTGCTCCATGAGCGCTGCACAATCATGCTGGTGTTCTGCATCAAAGGCCTCCTCTTCATCAGTCAGAGAATTAGCAAAAAGCTGGTCCTCTGTACTTACTCCCCCATTTGAATCAGTGTCACCTAATGGTAATAAGGTGGCCGGATTCAAAGTGGTGCAACGTTGAAATGAGACATTGGATGAAGAGTGTAAATGCAAGTTCCATTTTGATCTGTCTAGCAAGAGACAGATGTCTACGGCTTACCTGAGTCAGGATACCATGTATGTCATGTGGGGTGTAGATCACCATGGTGTGATCTAGGACAACGTCAGAACTTTTGTCTATTAGTGCCTGAACTGCTAGAACCGCTCGGACGCAGGATGGAGACCCTCTAGCCACCGCGTCAAGATGGGCACTGTAGTATGCTACAGGTCGCTTTTTGTCACCATGCATTTGTGTCAGTACAGCGGTGGCGTGTCCCTCCATCTCAGTGACGTACATTTGGAAAGGGTTGTCATAGTCTGGCAGCCCCAGTGCACCCGGTTACCTGTACTTTCAGCTGATAGAAGGCTGACTCGGCCTGCGGGGTCAGGGCACATGGCCGTGAACCCAAACAGTCGTACAGAGGCTGCATGGTCATGGAGGCAGAGCGTCCATTGCCAATAGTATGAAACCAGTCCCAAGAAGGTACGCAACTGGGCATGGGAGGTGGGAAGTTGCATGTCACTTACCACCTTCGTGCGTTCCGGCGTCAGGTGCTTAGTACCTGGACCTAGGCAGTGGCCCAGGAACACTACGTGAGACTTGCAGAACTGAAGTTTCTCTTTGCTGGCTTTGCAGCCATTCTACTCTGATGGAGGAAACACAAAAGGCTTAGTGATGCATTGAGGTAACTATTTGTGTCAGCAGTACATAAAAGAAAATAAAAATAAATCATCAACATATTACAAGAGGGCGGTGCCCTCGCAAATTGGCCAGGCGTCTAATACCAGTTTCATGAATCTGGTGAACTGATATTGGGCTATACTGTGCCCCTTGTGGCAGCACTATCCAACAGTACTGCTTTCCTCTGAAATTAAATACAAACAAATACAGACAGTCTGTCGAGGTCCGTCTGACTGGTAGCCCAAAGGCTCGAAGGAACGACACTAAGAACTTGTTTCTCTGCGTGCGTAAAAGTGAAGACAGGTAGAGGTGTTGCTAGGTCTGCTGCCATCCGACAGAAGGTCGGGTGACTTTCAGACCTGGGGTGTATACGAGCCCCACCGGACGGGTGAAGTTCGATACAAGATCCCAAAGGTCCCATCATTTCGGTTCCCAATATGCTTTCAGGACTTTCCAGCACAAGGAAGCGCATGAGGCATCGTGACCCTTTAAACATTACCTCTAGTGGTTCAGTTTCTGCCAGCTGAATCGGCACTCCTGAAACCCTTTGCACCAATTACTGCTAGACAATCAGGCTGGTATTCTATTTAAAATAGATCAGAATCTTGTTGCAAAAAAAAAAAAAAAAATTAAAAATTTAGAAATTGCTGACCTGCAATACCTGGATCACTTATGTCAGATGTCCAGTTCCTTGGGCTAAGCAATGACTCAGGAATTGGAGTTTGTCTTGGAGGTGGCTTACTATTTATCAGGACCTGCGGAAAGCTGAGTTTCTGCAGTAGCTATCAAGACAAATACATGAGCCGGATCCACCAAGAGAGCAGTTAGTTTACAAACCTCCTCTGAACTGTCACCTGAGGTCTCAACCCGTACCGATCTATCCGGTGAAAATTTGATGGATGCAGATAAGGCTTGTAAGATATCAATACAAATAACAGAGACATGAATTACAACAAGGCAGAATAATCCACAAACATCTATCCACATTGAAATATGATATTCTTTAAGCAAATTCATTATTAATCTGATTCTGCCTGCAATGTCTCATCAAATTTGAGAAGAGAAAAAAAAACTTTTCCTAACTGCCCAAGCTCCTCACCCCCTCCCTTTGTAGACAAAAGAAGGATGAAACATTACGTACTTTTACATTATCTAGCTCCACCCCTTCGATGCTGGTCGTTTGCATGTCTCTCCTACAGAACATTTTCTCAGAGACAGTGCAGTACTAACAGCATTTAGCAGTGATATAGACATCCAACCAATCACAGAACTGACATTTACACAAAAAGCAAAAATATATCTTAAAATCCCTATGTTCTCTATTTTTAAGACCGTATAATTCACATAATTCATTACAAGTTTCTTATTTCATCAGCGTCTGTCTTCCTTTCTATGACACTGAATTTTATCTCTATGAAACAATAGCTAAGATATTAATAAGCAACTAAAACATTCAGACTTTAAACAGCATTAATTATTAGTAATTACAAGACGTATACTTCTCTCCTAGGCTGGTCTGTGTTGAGGGTGGAGCAAGACCTCTTCCTATTGTTCTTCCCTCCCATCTCCTTACATCACCTAGCTCCACCCCCTGTGATCTGGCTCAGCGTTTGGTCTTTCTTGCCTCATTTAGTTTCTAGCCACCGGACAGTATATACCATATAACACAATCTAACTCTCATACGGGCCCTTCATTAATACACAAATTCACACTCACTGGGGTTTTCATTCACTCATATACAGACTGATAAGTATCTCATGTGAAGTAGAAACTGGGATTGTATTTACTGTTCATAGAACTTCCCATATTGAACAAAGTATATATATATATAAGAAAAACTCTTATGTACCGCGGTTTTTACATATTTTGTTCAGAATAGGCTATCCAATGACAAACATAATACAACTTATGCCCATTTCCATCCACATACTTATATTCACCACTCCAGATAGCAACTATTATCACCGTTCATTGTTAAACCTTCTACCTTTCCTTAACTCATTGAACCTTCAGCTAAAATAGTTTACATCAACTTTTTCTTTTTACTTTCTTGTAACAAGTTATACTACACATTCTTTGTTCCCTATTAACCTGCACAGTCTGTTCACACCATTCACTACTACAGAGACAATATAAAAAAAAAAAACCCATAGCTCACACCTTCTTACACTCAGAACATTACTTCACGGACAACATAAAAACCACACAGTATATATACTTCATTGTTCTTTTGAACCCCCACAGATGTGAGTGGGGTATAACTTTCTTACACTTACATGAAGAAGACTAAGTCGTACAACAAAGATTAGTTTACATAACAACAAGACTTACAAGACAAACAATAATGGTTATTTGTCACATAATTGTCCACAGATTTTGCATGAACTTACTTTATGTCCCAGAGGGACACAAACTATAAGAGGATTCCCTTTCTCTGATAACCCCTTACTGCCGTATCTATACTTGCCTTTTTCCAACTATTTAACATTTCCTGTAATCCATTATCTTTTGCCCACCCAGCATGACTGTCTGAAAACCTTTCCCACTGCTGGAGATCTAATACTCCTGTCCCTTTATATCCTATGTGCTTAAACAATTTATCACATCCTCTACCAACTGCAGCTCTGCCTTCTCTTTCTTGTACAATTTCTTTAGCTGTCTTCCATACCTTATCCTCTTTACCAGCAGTATTGCCCATGGCTGGCGGTTTATGTACACTAAGAGGCTTATTATTTTATCCTTTCACACACATAAAACAATCCCCTGACCGTTGAAATATACAAACGGAACTGCAGGGGGCCCTGTCCGGAATCGTGGCCTTGTTAGGGACTCCTTTCAGCGTCACTGATCAGGTTCCTGTTAACACGGGACACAGAGATTTATATTTGCACCCCGGAGGTCAGGTTCCGTCGATCAGGTCAACTCATCAATCACTCACTCGTGCATAAACAGGCACACATAAAGACAAAAACATTTGAATGTCAGTTACTACTTTTTTAAGTGTCAGTACTTCCTCACTTGTCTGTAAGTGTCGGTACCTCCCAACCCTGCTTATTTTTCCCCCGTCTAAACTACTTCTCTTATACCTATAAGAGGCTCCCATCAGGGATTTTATCCCCTGAAAATTTTTAGGCTTCCCTGGTACAATTTATACCATGCCTTCCAGAGATCGGCAAGAGGGTTTCATATTCTGTACACTGACCATGCAAAGTAACAAATAAAGACAATAACAGTTAAAGAACACCTGCACAGCATATTCAGCCCACCATATGAATTCTTAAAAAGCTTGAAGATTTATAAGAGGCATGCACTTCTTACCCCTCGGACAGGAAAGGAGCAGCCAAGAAGCACGGATAGATTGTGGCAAGATAAAGCCTTACCTTACTGCGCAGTTTTTGTAAATCCGTGGTTCCGAGTGGCTCCTTATCCCATCTGAGTCTGGGGGGGGTTTGAGGTGCAGGTGGTCCTCTTGTTCCTTCAAGCCCCACGTTTTGGGCACCAATTACTGTTATGGAATTCAATGTTCCGTCAATATGCTGTGAGGCGCCAAATCAGAGGTGGTTATGGCGGCCGCCGTGAGAAAGCAATGAAACACAGAGATCAGGCCTGTGTCTAGAAGCAATCTGTGTTTATTCTGTACATTGTCATTTCTTATACAAAAAACAGAAGGAGTATCAGTAGGCGTATCAGTAGGCGTATCAGTGCAAAGGCTAGTGTTACAAAGTTCAATCTGTTATACTGAGGTCAAAGTACTAATGTGGTGAATAATTGCGTTTTCTCAATAAGCATGGCTTCTTTTGTTGGAATGTAGACTGGCTGTCTAGTACCTTGATTCTTTATCACAATCTACTTTTTAATCACATGCCCTAGACAGCAGTTAATGATCGAAGCATTCCATTATCCTTTGATCATTGTAACGAGATTAACAAGATCTTGGAGACATGATGGACATTTAAGATTACACCTCTACTTAATGTAATTAAGTACTAACCTAAATGTACAAGCATTTATCAGAGCTTTTCATAGGACACAGAATAGAGTGTACAATTTAGGCCTAAAGCCTCCAGAAACGTATATCAAATATACATACATATATAAATTAGTATGTTCATAACCCTCACAATGCCATCCATGCTTAAAAATGAGTTTTCAAATCATGAAACTGATTTTTTTTCTACTTATTACTGAAAAAGGGTCTCAGCGGTTCCCATATGGTCTAGCGGTTAGGATTCCTGGTTCTCACCCAGGCGGCCCGGGTTCGACTCCCGGTATGGGAATGAGCATTTTCCTAAGCTTGCAACTACATCGAAAGACCCTCTGAATTAAGATAGCGCTCTAAAAGTATCATTCAGGCTTGCCCTCTACAAGAGCACCTTTCCTTTTTCATCAAGAATGCCGTGACCCGGATTCGAACCGGGGTTGCTGCGGCCACAACGCAGAGTACTAACCACTACGATCACGGCGACATTCATGAGCCAGGTAGGAGTCGAACCTACAATCTTCTGATCCGTAGTCAGACGCGTTATCCATTGCGCCACTGGCCCTGTGTGAGAGGTTGCCACTAATCATGCTCCCCATTTTGGACTTTTGCTACGCTCGCAGCCATATTCAAAGACCTCAACACGGTTGCTTTTAGCCCCTAGCCAAAACCCTTCTGCCTTGTTTGCTACCTTTCCATATTATCCAGTATCGTTTCGGTATTGAATGGCAAAGAGCAGTGCCTATCCAGTTAAGGCGGAGGGAAAAAACAAGGATAGATCCATGCCCCGTGTGAGGATCGAACTCACGACCTTCAGATTATAAGACTGACGCGCTACCTACTGCGCTAACGAGGCATCTTGCGTTTGATTGGTTGTTGCCGTCCAGAGATAAGATGGAATTCTGTAAGCACAAAACTTCTTCTTTTTTTTTTTTTTTTTTAATATGTACATGTATATATCTACATATATTGGAAAGTTTAAAGCAAGCTGTGAAAGCAACTTTTCCCATATGGTCTAGCGGTTAGGATTCCTGGTTTTCACCCAGGCGGCCCGCGTTCGTTTCCCGGTATGGGAATGAGTGTTTTGCTAAGCTTGTGCCTGCATTCAAAGGCCTGCACCTTTCTTGCAGAATTAAGCGGCTTAGTTTGCAGATGCTCTTGGCAGCCAAAAATGCTGCGCTAACGAGGCCACTTGCAAGTGGTTGTTGATGCCATCCATGCTTAAAAATGAGTTTTCAGGGGCGGAGCCTGAACGCTGAGGAGAATGGCCGTGTGAGAGTGTAGCTCCCCCGGCAAGACTCCTCTGCAGGACCTATAGCAGCAACCAGCAGCGTTGAAATGAAGAGAGTCGGGAGGGAGAGAGGATCGGAGCCCTCAGGGACGCCGCGGACGAACAGAGGGCAGTCCGATATGCAGCGGTACCTCAAGGAGAAGGGCCCCCGCTCCCCGCTGTTTCCAGCAAAGATGGCGCCGGCTCAGCTATCGGCTGCACCACACAGTAAGGAGGGGGAGGAGGGAGCTGCCTCGGACAGTGAGGATGGAGAAATAGTGTCCAGAGGCTTCATGAAGGAGCTGCTCATGAAAGCACTAAACCCCATTATGTCTGAGCTGGGGGAAATAAAGGAGGACATTAAACAGCTTGGTAGACGTGTGGAGGACCTGGAGATGTCCTCCTCTACTATTATTACACATGCCACGGAAATAACAGGCGCCCTAAAAGAGCACCACAACCATATAAACAAAGCCCTCCTGATGCAGGAGGACTTAGAGAACAGAAACAGGCAGTCAAATGTACGCATCAAGGGGCTACCAGAGTCGTGGGCTGCGGACTGTCTTGATAAGGTGTCCAGAGAAATCTTTGCACTCCTCCTCGGAGCGGAGAGAGCGGCCCCCATTGTGATTGAAAGAGTCCACAGAGCCCTTAGGCCTCTCCCGGCGACTGCAGACCCCCCACGGGACGTTATTTGCAAAGTCCTATCTTTTCAGGATGCTTTTGCAATCCTAAGAGCTGCCAGAAACTACAGGGACTTGAAATACTCTGAGGCCCCGATACAGATCTTTCAGGACCTGGCCCCGTCTACCTTGGCAAAGCGCCGCCTCCTCCGCCCGCTCCTAGATGCATTAAGAGAAAGGGGGATCAAATATGCCTGGTTGTTCCCCTTCGGCTTGGGCATCTCCCACAAGGGCCGACGGCTGAACATCCTGGACCCAGAGGACCTCCAGGCATGTTGGCAGTTCCTCGAGATGGAGCCGCTCGACCTCCCATGTTGGCTCCCTTTACCTGAGCTGCCTAAGTTTACAAACCTTCCTTCAACTACTGATTGGAACATGGCGCCCCCGACTAAATCACCCAGAAACAAAAAGAAAAAGAGCCGAGACCCTACTCCGGCGGGAGACTGAGAAGCTGTTCCAGTCCGTCTGCCTCTTGGGCAGGAGGCCCCCCTCACTTGTCCTCCACTCGCTGGACTGTGACACCAGTGCCGCAGCGGAGCAGATTGACCTCAGACCTATAAAGGGTCAACAGCAAATTTGGGGATTACCCCCCGTTCTTACTTATATTTCCTTTTTTTTTTTCTCTCCTGTTGCGCTGTCTTCTTCACCTGTTTTGTGGAGAAGCAGAATCGCCCCAACGGTGGGATTTTTTGCAGACTCACTAATCTTCAAGCATCAGACTCACTTGCGGATATTACTTATCTGTTCCATCTCTCCCCTCTCCCCTCCTCCCTTCTCCTTTACCGCTTTAACCAAACCTAATCTTACTGCTGGTTTCAAGTTATATATTTTAAATGGTCCTTAGGAGTCGTCCAGGGCAGGTCTAGTGCATTTCGGTCTACATCTGGTTAGCTGAGTGCTCCAGTGACCACTTTTGTGGCGGACACCGTCCTGCACACCACCCCCACTGACCGTCCTAGGACAAATTGGTCTTTTCTATTTCTAATACCTTACAGTTATTGTGCAGTGTGTCTATCCCCTCTGTGTAATCACACCTACCCACTGTGTTTGAACCCACTCCTTCCCCATAACCAACCTCCCCTCCCCCGCTGATAAAGTGACTTCTGTTTTGGTAAACATTTTGTCTTTCTCCACAACAGCACGTCTTTAGGACTTACGATGCGTCCACCGGTACCCGCTGGAGATGACAGCTTCCGCCTTTCCTCTTTCAACGTGAAGGGACTCAACTCCCCCTTTAAAAGACATAACGTAGCACAACTCTTGAGAAAATACGGCACCAAGATTGCCTTCCTACAAGAGACCCACTACAAGGCGGGTAAGTGCCTTTCATTACCAGGCAGACAGTTCCCACAGGGCTTCCACAACCCCCACCCGACATCCGCCTCAAAAGGAGTCTCTGTCTTATTCCATAAGTCAGTCACATTTAAATGTGAGGCACAGCACACCGACGGAGAGGGGAGAGTCATTTTCTTGAGAGGACGCTTAAACAATTTTAAAATCACCCTGGCCAATCTATACACCCCAAACTCAAATCAGGTGTCCTGGCTGATAGGGCAACTGGAGACCCTTAGGGAATTCGCAATAGGCCCCATTATCCTGGGAGGAGATCTGAATCTGACGTTAAATCCTCTACTCGATTCATCAGTCGGACGCTCCCAGATTTCACATCCTAAACTGAGACGCCTATTGCGATGTCTCTCAGAGATGGGTTTGGTAGATGCTTGGCGTCAGTGCTCACCATCAGTAAAGGACTTCACCTTCTTTTCACATGTTCATGCCTCTTTCCAAAGGCTGGACTATTTTCTCATAGCCTCTAATCTCATCCCCCTGCTAATAGACTCCTCTATTGCCGCCACCACTGTATCCGATCACGCGCCACTACATTTAGATCTTAGACCCCTCTATAATTCGCCTCGGGAGTGGAGATGGAGGCTGAACACCTCACTCCTTGACTCCGCAGATGACAAAGCGGGGATTGAAAAGCAATTAAAGGAGTTTTTCGAACTCAACAGGGGCGGGGAACAATCGGCTCCAGTGGTGTGGGAGACGCACAAAGCGTTTATTAGAGGAGTATTGATAGCTCTCGGATCCAAGAAAAAGAAAATCCAACAAAAGGAGATAGACGATCTGCTAAAACGTATCTCTAAGCTAGAATATACCACTAAACTTTCCACCAGTAAAGAAAATCTCACTAAACTCGCAGATATCAGAAAAGAACTAAATCTTTGTCTAGAAACAAGGTTTAACAAACGGTGCCTATACCTTAAACATATAGCTTTCGCACAAGGCAACAGAGGCAGCAAATATATGACTGCCATGATTAAAAAAGCCCGCTCTAGGAACCAAATTGATTCAATAAAAACGCGTTCGGGCACTCGAGTCACTTCTTCGTCAGATATCGCTGCGGAGTTCCAACAATTTTACTCCCATCTTTATAACCTTCGACCGCAACAGGACCAAAACGATATTAGTGAGACCAACAAACCAATAGAGGATTTTCTAAAAAAGCTGCCTCTCCCCAAACTGGACTCAGAAATAGCCCACCAACTTACGGCCCCCGTAAGAGAAAAGGAAGTTGATTAAGTCTTAAATTCCTCCCCCCCCGGGCAAAAGCCCAGGCCCTGACGGACTACCCCTCATCTACTATAAATCTTTCCGCAAAACGTTAGTTCCACATCTTACAGAAATGTTTAACACCCTTTTGAATGGCGGCAGCCTTCCAAGACAGACTCAGGAGGCCCACATCACGTTAATTTTAAAAGAAAACAAAGAGCCGGAGATGTGCGGCAGCTACCGCCCCATTTCCCTAATTAACCTGGACGCCAAATTATGGGCTAAACTCCTTGCTAAACGTATGGAAACCCTTGTCCCAACTCTGGTGGATAGGGAACAGGCCGGGTTTGTGAAGGGGAGGGAGGGAAGGGATAATTGCATCCGCGTCCTACACGCAATGCAATATGCTCACATGAACAGAACCCCCCTTGCCTTAGTTAGCACCGATGCCGAAAAGGCATTCGATAGAGTCGACTGGCAATATATGAAATCGGTCCTGCTACACTACAATTTCCCTCCCTCCTTTGTTGCGGCTATTTTCTCCCTGTACGCTGAACCGTTTGCCAGACTGAAAATAAATAATATTCTCTCCCCCCCCTTTGAAATAAAAAATGGCACACGCCAAGGCTGTCCTTTGTCTCCCACCCTCTTTGTTTTGGCGCTGGAGCCGTTGCTCCTGCATGTCAGGATGGACCAGGAGATACGGGGACTTATAGTGGAAGACTGCTCTTTGACCGCTGCCGCCTTCGCGGACGATATTATTTTCTTAATCACAAATCCGGAAGCGGGCCTTCCTAGACTCGTTACCTGTTTGGAGCAGTTTGGAGCTATATCGAACTTCAAAATAAACTTTAATAAGTCCACAGTTTTGAATGTCTCGATCCCAAGAGCCCGCTGTGCGACCCTAATGTCTGATTCCCCGTTCTCCTGGTCCAACACCGCAATTGACTTCCTGGGAGTGAGATTGACAGGGAAGATGGAAGACCTCTTCGAAGCCAACTTCCCCCAACTACTCACTAAAGTTAAAACCCTACTACATAACTATGATCTCCCCTACATCTCATGGTTTGGGAGAAAAAACATAATTAAATCTTACATACTCCCATTGATCCTATACCAGATCCGGTCCCTCCCGATCCACCTACCAACTAACTTTTTCAATACACTCCGTAGGATGTTTACCAAATATATTTGGAGACAAAAGGGCTCCAGACTACCTTACAGTCTTATGACAAGGAGGAGAGAGGAGGGAGGAATGGGGCTGCCGAGCATCTCTGACTTCTATATAGCGTCTCACATTAGCTACTGGGAGAGACTATCCATGCCATCGGGGGACCCCTTGTTGTTTCGGATGATTAAAGCCATGTATGGACCCTCTTTGTTGGAGTCCTTATGGTTCCCCAAAAAAGCTATATATAGGAAAAGGAGCTACAGCTTGCTTCTGAGGGGGCCCGCTGAGGCATGGGAATCTCGAGCGGAAGTGCTGGCGCCATCTCCCTCCCCAATCGCCCCACTATGCACCCTCCCAACATTGATGGGCTTCCCGTCAGACCCCTGCTCTTCCAGACTCTGGCAAAAGCTTAGCAACAAGCTTTTAGGTGGATCCAAGAATTCTGACTTGCCTAATTGTTTCTGACATGTACGTCTTTGTTAAAACTCAATAAAAAATTTGGGATTTAAAAAAAAAAATGAGTTTTCAAATCATGAAACTGATTTTTTTTCTACTTATTACTGAAAAAGGGTCTCAGCGGTTCCCATATGGTCTAGCGGTTAGGATTCCTGGTTCTCACCCAGGCGGCCCGGGTTCGACTCCCGGTATGGGAATGAGCATTTTCCTAAGCTTGCAACTACATCGAAAGACCCTCTGAATTAAGATAGCGCTCAAAAAGTTCATAAAAGTATCATTCAGGCTGTCCATCTACAAGAGCACCTTTGC
>NC_089838.1:307810842-307835842 GCF_035609145.1 Eleutherodactylus coqui | reverse complement strand
CCAGTTAAGGCGGAGGGAAAAAACAAGGATAGATCCATGCCCCGTGTGAGGATCGAACTCACGACCTTCAGATTATGAGACTGACGCGCTACCTACTGCGCTAACGAGGCATCTTGCGTGTGATTGGTTGTTGCCGTCCAGAGATAAGATGGAATTCTGTAAGCACAAAACTTCTTTTTTTTTTTTTTAATATGTACATATCTACATATATTGGAAAGTTTAAAGCAAGCTGTGAAAGCAACTTTTCCCATATGGTCTAGCGGTTAGGATTCCTGGTTTTCACCCAGGCGGCCCGGGTTCGACTCCCGGTATGGGAATGAGTGTTTTGCTAAGCTTGTGCCTGCATTCAAAGGCCTGCACCTTTCTTGCAGAATTAAGCGGCTTAGTTTGCAGATGCTCTTGGCAGCCAAAAATGCTGCGCTAACGAGGCCACTTGCAAGTGGTTGTTGATGCCATCCATGCTTAAAAATGAGTTTTCAAATCATGAAACTGATTTTTTTTCTACTTATTACTGAAAAAGGGTCTCAGCGGTTCCCATATGGTCTAGCGGTTAGGATTCCTGGTTCTCACCCAGGCGGCCCGGGTTCGACTCCCGGTATGGGAATGAGCATTTTCCTAAGCTTGCAACTACATCGAAAGACCCTCTGAATTAAGATAGCGCTCAAAAAGTTCATAAAAGTATCATTCAGGCTTGCCGTCTACAAGAGCACCTTTGCTTTTTCATCAAGAATGCCGTGACCCGGATTCGAACCGGGGTTGCTGCGGCCACAACGCAGAGTACTAACCACTATACGATCACGGCGACATTCACGAGCCAGGTAGGAGTCGAACCTACAATCTTCTGATCCGTAGTCAGACGCGTTATCCATTGCGCCACTGGCCCTGTGTGAGAGGTTGCCACTAATCATGCTCCTCATTTTGGACTTTTGCTACGCTCGCAGCCATATTCAAAGACCTCAACACGGTTGCTTTTAGCCCCTAGCCAAAACCCTTCTGCCTTGTTTGCTACCTTTCCATATTATCCAGTATCGTTTCGGTATTGAATGGCAAAGAGCAGTGCCTATCCAGTTAAGGAGGAGGGAAAAAACAAGGATAGCTCCATGCCCCGTGTGAGGATCGAACTCACAACCTTCAGATTATGAGACTGACGCGCTACCTACTGCGCTAACGAGGCATCTTGCGTGTGAGTGGTTGTTGCCGTCCAGAGATAAGATGGAATTCTGTAAGCACAAAACTTCTTTTTTTTTTTTTTAATATGTACATGTATATATCTACATATATTGGAAAGTTTAAAGCAAGCTGTGAAAGCAACTTTTCCCATATGGTCTAGCGGTTAGGATTCCTGGTTTTCACCCAGGCGGCCCGGGTTCGACTCCCGGTATGGGAATGAGTGTTTTGCTAAGCTTGTGCCTGCATTCAAAGGCCTGCACCTTTCTTGCAGAATTAAGCGGCTTAGTTTGCAGATGCTCTTGGCAGCCAAAAATGCTGCGCTAACGAGGCCACTTGCAAGTGGTTGTTGATGCCATCCATGCTTAAAAATGAGTTTTCAAATCATGAAACTGATTTTTTTTCTACTTATTACTGAAAAAGGGTCTCAGCGGTTCCCATATGGTCTAGAGGTTAGGATTCCTGGTTCTCACCCAGGCGGCCCGGGTTCGACTCCCGGTATGGGAATGAGCATTTTCCTAAGCTTGCAACTACATCGAAAGACCCTCTGAATTAAGATAGCGCTCAAAAAGTTCATAAAAGTATCACTCAGGCTTGCCGTCTACAAGAGCACCTTTGCTTTTTCATCAAGAATGCCGTGACCCGGATTCGAAACGGGGTTGCTGCGGCCACAACGCAGAGTACTAACCACTATACGATCACGGCGACATTCACGAGCCAGGTAGGAGTCGAACCTACAATCTTCTGATCCGTAGTCAGACGCGTTATCCATTGCGCCACTGGCCCTGTGAGAGAGGTTGCCACTAATCATGCTCCCCATTTTGGACTTTTGCTACGCTCGCAGCCATATTCAAAGACCTCAACACGGTTGCTTTTAGCCCCTAGCCAAAACCCTTCTGCCTTGTTTGCTACCTTTCCATATTATCCAGTATCGTTTCGGTATTGAATGGCAAAGAGCAGTGCCTATCCAGTTAAGGCGGAGGGAAAAAACAAGGATAGATCCATGCCCCGTGTGAGGATCGAACTCACGACCTTCAGATTATGAGACTGACGCGCTAGCTACTGCGCTAACGATTGGTTGTTGCCGTCCAGAGATAAGATGGAATTCTGTAAGCACAAAACTTCTTTTTTTTTTTTTAATATGTACATATCTACATATATTGGAAAGTTTAAAGCAAGCTGTGAAAGCAACTTTTCCCATATGGTCTAGCGGTTAGGATTCCTGGTTTTCACCCAGGCGGCCCGGGTTCGACTCCCGGTATGGGAATGAGTGTTTTGCTACGCTTGTGCCTGCATTCAAAGGCCTGCACCTTTCTTGCAGAATTAAGCGGCTTAGTTTGCAGATGCTCTTGGCAGCCAAAAATGCTGCGCTAACGAGGCCACTTGCAAGTGGTTGTTGATGCCATCCATGCTTAAAAATGAGTTTTCAAATCATGAAACTGATTTTTTTTCTACTTATTACTGAAAAAGGGTCTCAGCGGTTCCCATATGGTCTAGCGGTTAGGATTCCTGGTTCTCACCCAGGCGGCCCGGGTTCGACTCCCGGTATGGGAATGAGCATTTTCCTAAGCTTGCAACTACATCGAAAGACCCTCTGAATAAAGATAGCGCTCAAAAAGTTCATAAAAGTATCATTCAGGCTTGCCATCTACAAGAGCACCTTTGCTTTTTCATCAAGAATGCCGTGACCCGGATTCGAACCGGGGTTGCTGCGGCCACAACGCAGAGTACTAACCACTATACGATCACGGCGACATTCACGAGCCAGGTAGGAGTCGAACCTACAATCTTCTGATCCGTAGTCAGACGCGTTATCCATTGCGCCACTGGCCCTGTGTGAGAGGTTGCCACTAATCATGCTCCCCATTTTGGACTTTTGCTACGCTCGCAGCCATATTCAAAGACCTCAACACGGTTGCTTTTAGCCCCTAGCCAAAACCCTTCTGCCTTGTTTGCTACCTTTCCATATTATCCAGTATCGTTTCGGTATTGAAGGGCAAAGAGCAGTGCCTATCCAGTTAAGGCGGAGGGAAAAAACAAGGATAGATCCATGCCCCGTGTGAGGATCGAACTCACGACCTTCAGATTATGAGACTGACGCGCTACCTACTGCGCTAACGAGGCATCTTGCGTGTGATTGGTTGTTGCCGTCCAGAGATAAGATGGAATTCTGTAAGCACAAAACTTCTTTTTTTTTTTTTTTTTTTTTTTTTTTTTTAGTATGTACATATCTACATATATTGGAAAGTTTAAAGCAAGCTGTGAAAGCAACTTTTTCCATATGGTCTAGCGGTTAGGATTCCTGGTTTTCACCCAGGCGGCCTGGGTTCGACTCCCGGTATGGGAATGAGTGTTTTGCTAAGCTTGTGCCTGCATTCAAAGGCCTGCACCTTTCTTGCAGAATTAAGCGGCTTAGTTTGCAGATGCTCTTGGCAGCCAAAAATGCTGCGCTAACGAGGCCACTTGCAAGTGGTTGTTGATGCCATCCATGCTTAAAAATGAGTTTTCAAATCATGAAACTGATTTTTTTTCTACTTATTACTGAAAAAGGGTCTCAGCGGTTCCCATATGGTCTAGCGGTTAGGATTCCTGGTTCTCACCCAGGCGGCCCGGGTTCGACTCCCGGTATGGGAATGAGCATTTTCCTAAGCTTGCAACTACATCGAAATACCCTCTGAATTAAGATAGCGCTCAAAAAGTTCATAAAAGTATCATTCAGGCTTGCCGTCTACAAGAGCACCTTTGCTTTTTCATCAAGAATGCTGTGACCCGGATTCGAACCGGGGTTGCTGCGGCCACAACGCAGAGTACTAACCACTATACGATCACGGCGACATTCACGAGCCAGGTAGGAGTCGAACCTACAATCTTCTGATCCGTAGTCAGACGCGTTATCCATTGCGCCACTGGCCCTGTGTGAGAGGTTGCCACTAATCATGCTCCTCATTTTGGACTTTTGCTACGCTCGCAGCCATATTCAAAGACCTCAACACGGTTGCTTTTAGCCCCTAGCCAAAACCCTTCTGCCTTGTTTGCTACCTTTCCATATTATCCAGTATCGTTTCGGTATTGAATGGCAAAGAGCAATGCCTATCCAGTTAAGGAGGAGGGAAAAAACAAGGATAGATCCATGCCCCGTGTGAGGATCGAACTCACGACCTTCAGATTATGAGACTGACGCGCTACCTACTGCGCTAACGAGGCATCTTGCGTGTGAGTGGTTGTTGCCGTCCAGAGATAAGATGGAATTCTGTAAGCACAAAACTTCTTTTTTTTTTTTTTTTAATATGTACATGTATATATCTACATATATTGGAAAGTTTAAAGCAAGCTGTGAAAGCAACTTTTTCCATATGGTCTAGCGGTTAGGATTCCTGGTTTTCACCCAGGCGGCCCGGGTTCGACTCCCGGTATGGGAATGAGTGTTTTGCTAAGCTTGTGCCTGCATTCAAAGGCCTGCACCTTTCTTGCAGAATTAAGCGGCTTAGTTTGCAGATGCTCTTGGCAGCCAAAAATGCTGCGCTAACGAGGCCACTTGCAAGTGGTTGTTGATGCCATCCATGCTTAAAAATGAGTTTTCAAATCATGAAACTGATTTTTTTTCTACTTATTACTGAAAAAGGGTCTCAGCGGTTCCCATATGGTCTAGCGGTTAGGATTCCTGGTTCTCACCCAGGCGGCCCGGGTTCGACTCCCGGTATGGGAATGAGCATTTTCCTAAGCTTGCAACTACATCGAAAGACCCTCTGAATTAAGATAGCGCTCAAAAAGTTCATAAAAGTATCATTCAGGCTTGCCGTCTACAAGAGCACCTTTGCTTTTTCATCAAGAATGCCGTGACCCGGATTCGAACCGGGGTTGCTGCGGCCACAACGCAGAGTACTAACCACTATACGATCACGGCGACATTCACGAGCCAGGTAGGAGTCGAACCTACAATCTTCTGATCCGTAGTCAGACGCGTTATCCATTGCGCCACTGGCCCTGTGTGAGAGGTTGCCACTAATCATGCTCCCCATTTTGGACTTTTGCTACGCTCGCAGCCATATTCAAAGACCTCAACACGGTTGCTTTTAGCCCCTAGCCAAAACCCTTCTGCCTTGTTTGCTACCTTTCCATATTATCCAGTATCGTTTCGGTATTGAAGGGCAAAGAGCAGTGCCTATCCAGTTAAGGCGGAGGGAAAAAACAAGGATAGATCCATGCCCCGTGTGAGGATCGAACTCACGACCTTCAGATTATGAGACTGACGCGCTACCTACTGCGCTAACGATTGGTTGTTGCCGTCCAGAGATAAGATGGAATTCTGTAAGCACAAAACTTCTTTTTTTTTTTTTTTTTTAATATGTACCTATCTATATACACTACCGTTCAAAAGTTTGGGGTCACATTGAAATGTCCTTATTTTTGAAGGAAAAGCACTGTACTTTTCAATAAAGATAACTTTAAACTAGTCCTAACTTTAAACAAATGCACTCTATACATTGCTAATGTGGTAAATGACTATTCTAGCTGCAAATGCCTGTTTTTTTGTGCAAAATCTACAAAGGTGAATAGAGGCCCATTTCCAGCAACTATCACTCCAGTGTTCTAATGGTACAATGTGTTTGCTCATTGGCTCAGAAGGCTAATTGATGATTAGAAAACCCTTGTGCAATCATGTTCACACATCTGAAAACAGTCTAGCTCGTTACAGAAGCTACAAAACTGACCTTCCTGTGAGCAGATTGAGTTTCTGGAGCATCACATTTGTGGGGTCAATTAAACGCTCAAAATGGCCAGAAAAAGAGAACTTTCATCTGAAACTCGACAGTCTATTCTTGTTCTTAGAAATGAAGGCTATTCCATGCGAGAAATTGCTAAGAAATTGAAGATTTCCTACAACGGTGTGTACTATTCCCTTCAGAGGACAGCACAAACAGGCTCTAACCAGAGTAGAAAAAGAAGTGGGAGGCCGCGTTGCACAACTAAGCAAGAAGATAAGCACATTAGAGTCTCTAGTTTGAGAAACAGACGCCTCACAGGTACCCAACTGGCATCTTCATTAAATAGTACCCGCAAAACACCAGTGTCAACATCTACAGTGAAGAGGCGGCTGCGGGATTTTGGGCTTCAGGGCAGAGTGGCAAAGAAAAAGCCATATCTGAGACTGGCCAATAAAAGAAAAAGATTAAGATGGGCAAAAGAACACAGACATTGGACAGAGGAAGACTGGAAAAAAGTGTTGTGGACGGATGAATCCAAGTTTGAGGTGTTTGGATCACAAAGAAGAACGTTTGTGAGACGCAGAACAAATGAAAAGATGCTGGAAGAATGCCTGACGCCATCTGTTAAGCATGGTGGAGGTAATGTGATGGTCTGGGGTTGCTTTGGTGCTGGTAAGGTGGGAGATTTGTACAGGGTAAAAGGGATTCTAAATAAGGAAGGCTATCACTCCATTTTGCAACGCCATGCCATACCCAGTGGACAGCGCTTGATTGGAACCAATTTCATCCTACAACAGGACAATGACCCTAAACACACCTCCAAATTGTGCAAGAACTATTTACAGCAGAAGCAGGCAGCTGGTATTCTATCGGTAATGGAGTGGCCAGCGCAGTCACCAGATCTGAACCCCATTGAGCTGTTGTGGGAGCAGCTTGACCGTATGGTACGCCAGAAGTGCCCATCCAACCAATCTAACTTGTGGGAGATGCTTCTAGAAGCGTGGGGTGCAATTTCACAAGCTTACCTCAACAAATTAACAGCTAGAATGTCAAAGGTGTGCAATGCTGTAATTGCTGCAAAAGGAGGATTCTTTGACGAAAGCAAAGTTTGATGTAAAAACAATGTTATTTCAAATACAAATCATTATTTCTAACCTTGTCAATGTCTTGGCTCTATTGTCTATTCATTTCACAACGCATGGTGGTGAATAAGTGTGACTTTTCATGGAAAACACAAAATTGTTTGGGTGACCCCAAACTTTTGAACGGTAGTGTATATAAAATTGAATGTATGTCTGTCTGCGTGCGTGCGTGCGTGCGTGTTTGTCCTTTATGCGCTACTACACCATTCATCCGATCGCCATGAAACTTTGGGAAGTTGTTGAGTACACTCCTGGGAAGATTATAGGCATAGTACAAATATCCTACGATAAATGGCGCGCGAGCGTCGTCGAAAGTTACGCCCCCCCCCCACGTAGATCGAATAAGTAAGCCACCTGCTATTGTGATGTCATCACTGATGTCATCAACATCGGACGCCCTTGAACATGCCCCAACATGTTCTATAAAGCTGCATTGTGATGTCATTAAGGCTGTATTATGACACGTACAGCTTGGAACCACTAGAGCACGCCAGCCAATTACCATTGGAGTTGGAAGTGGGTAAACAAGTACTAGGATATCTTCCTAAGAAGCCACAGCAGCCGGATAAATTGTATGTTCCACCCAACGGCTATTTTATTCAGCCCGCAAGGGGGAAGCAGCGGCCTACAAAATCTAATTCTCTCATTTCCTGATGTCATAGATAGATAGATAGATAGATAGATAGATAGATAGATAGATAGATAGACTGTATGCAATAACCCTGATAGATAGATAGATAGATAGATAGATAGATAGATAGATAGATAGATAGATAGATAGATAGATAGACTGTATGCAATAACCCAGATAGATAGATAGATAGATAGATAGATAGATAGATAGATAGATAGATAGATAGATAGACTGTATGCAATAACCCTGATAGATAGATAGATAGATAGATAGATAGATAGATAGATAGACTGTATGCAATGACACGTACAGCTTGGAACCATAAATACTAGAGCACGCCAGCCATTTACAGTCAGTCTCCATTGAAGTTGGAAGTGGGCAAACATGTACTAGGCCAGTGATGGCGAACCTTTTAGGGACCGAGTGCCCAAACTACAACCCAAAACCCACTTATGTATCGCAAAGTGCCAACACGTCAGGGGGCGGGGCTTATCACAACGTATGATTTTACCCCCGTCGTTCTAAAAAGGACAAGGCTGTTTCAGAATAGACCGGGTGCAGATTCTGACTGCTTTTTGGACGCGGAAATACTGCAGAATGTGCTCAGCGGAGATTTCTGTGGAAAATTCTGCAGCATTTCCGCATCTAAAAAGCAGTCAAAATCTGCACCCGGTCTATTCTGAAAGAGCCCTGCCCATTTCTGCCACATGTACACATACCCCAGCGGTAATAGTGACACCTTCACCCCAGCGATAATAGTGACATCCCACAGCAGTAATAATAGTGACACTCCCCCCATTAGTAATAAGAGTGACATACCCCAGCGGTAAACCTCAGTGGTCGCTGCTGCCGTCATCTAGATATATAAAAACGTAGTATGTATGTATGTCTGTCTTCACAGCAACGCGCGAACATGCCCCAACATGTTCTCATAAGCTGTATTGTGAAAATTGAATGTATGTCTGTCTGCGTGCGTGCGTGCGTGCGTGTTTGTCCTTTATGCGCTACTACACCATTCATCCGATCGCCATGAAACTTTGGGAAGTTGTTGAGTACACTCCTGGGAAGATTATAGGCATAGTACAAATATCCTACGATAAATGGCGCGCGAGCGTCGTCGAAAGTTACGCCCCCCCCCCACGTAGATCGAATAAGTAAGCCACCTGCTATTGTGATGTCATCACTGATGTCATCAACATCGGACGCCCTTGAACATGCCCCAACATGTTCTATAAAGCTGCATTGTGATGTCATTAAGGCTGTATTATGACACGTACAGCTTGGAACCACTAGAGCACGCCAGCCAATTACCATTGGAGTTGGAAGTGGGTAAACAAGTACTAGGATATCTTCCTAAGAAGCCACAGCAGCCGGATAAATTGTATGTTCCACCCAACGGCTATTTTATTCAGCCCGCAAGGGGGAAGCAGCGGCCTACAAAATCTAATTCTCTCATTTCCTGATGTCATAGATAGATAGATAGATAGATAGATAGATAGATAGATAGATAGACTGTATGCAATAACCCAGATAGATAGATAGATAGATAGATAGATAGATAGATAGATAGACTGTATGCAATAACCCTGATAGATAGATAGATAGATAGATAGATAGATAGATAGATAGATAGATAGATAGATAGATAGATAGATAGATAGATAGACTGTATGCAATAACCCAGATAGATAGATAGATAGATAGATAGATAGATAGATAGATAGATAGACTGTATGCAATAACCCTGATAGATAGATAGATAGATAGATAGATAGATAGATAGATAGATAGATAGATAGATAGATAGATAGATAGATAGATAGACTGTATGCAATGACACGTACAGCTTGGAACCATAAATACTAGAGCACGCCAGCCATTTACAGTCAGTCTCCATTGAAGTTGGAAGTGGGCAAACATGTACTAGGCCAGTGATGGCGAACCTTTTAGGGACCGAGTGCCCAAACTACAACCCAAAACCCACTTATGTATCGCAAAGTGCCAACACGTCAGGGGGCGGGGCTTATCACAACGTATGATTTTACCCCCGTCGTTCTAAAAAGGACAAGGCTGTTTCAGAATAGACCGGGTGCAGATTCTGACTGCTTTTTGGACGCGGAAATACTGCAGAATGTGCTCAGCGGAGATTTCTGTGGAAAATTCTGCAGCATTTCCGCATCTAAAAAGCAGTCAAAATCTGCACCCGGTCTATTCTGAAAGAGCCCTGCCCATTTCTGCCACATGTACACATACCCCAGCGGTAATAGTGACACCTTCACCCCAGCGATAATAGTGACATCCCACAGCAGTAATAATAGTGACACTCCCCCCATTAGTAATAAGAGTGACATACCCCAGCGGTAAACCTCAGTGGTCGCTGCTGCCGTCATCTAGATATATAAAAACGTAGTATGTATGTATGTCTGTCTTCGCAGCAACGCGCGAACATGCCCCAACATGTTCTCATAAGCTGCATTGTGATGTCATTAAGGCTCTATTATGACACGTACAGCTTGGAACCACTAGAGCACGCCAGCCAATTACCATTGGAGTTGGAAGTGGGTAAACAAGTACTAGGATATCTTCCTAAGAAGCCACAGCAGCCGGATAAATTGTATGTTCCACCCAACGGCTATTTTATTCAGCCCGCAAGGGGGAAGCAGCGGCCTACAAAATCTCATTCAGGTAGGTAGGTTCAGTTCTTGGAGGTTGGGGAATGCTTATGGGCAAGGCCTTATGTCTCATCCCAACTCGATTATTCAATTCTAAGCGCAAAAGAATTAGCGTCCAAATTTTATGTACGGAATTTAATTCTCCCATTTCCCAATGTCATAGAAACTTGAAATTTGGCTCGAGCATTGATTATGTCATAAATAGGAAAAGCTAATGGGTCCCAACTCGATTATTCAATTCAAAGCGCCAAAGAATTAGCGTTCAAATTTTACGTACGGAATCTAATTCGCGGCTCGCCATTTCCTGATGTCATAGATAGATAGATAGATAGACAGACTGTATGCAATGACCCGTACAGCTTGGAACCATAAATACTAGAGCACGCCAGCCATTTACAGTCAGTCTCCATTGGAGTTGGAAGTGGGCAAACATGTACTAGGCTATCTTCCCAAGAAGCCACAGCAGCCGGATAAATTGGATGTTCCACACAACGGCTATTTTATTCAGCCTGCAAGGGGGAAGCAGCGGCCTACAAAACCTCAGTGGTCGCTGCTGCCGTCATCTAGATATATAAAAACGAATGTATGTATGTCTGTCTGTCTTCGCAGCAACGCGCGACGGGTACGCTAGTCTACATATATTGGAAAGTTTAAAGCAAGCTGTGAAAGCAACTTTTCCCATATGGTCTAGCGGTTAGGATTCCTGGTTTTCACCCAGGCGGCCCGTGTTCGACTCCCGGTATGGGAATGAGTGTTTTGCTAAGCTTGTGCCTGCATTCAAAGGCCTGCACCTTTCTTGCAGAATTAAGCGGCTTAGTTTGCAGATTCTCTTGGCAGCCAAAAATGCTGCGCTAACGAGGCCACTTGCAAGTGGTTGTTGATGCCATCCATGCTTAAAAATGAGTTTTCAAATCATGAAACTGATTTTTTTTCTACTTATTACTGAAAAAGGGTCTCAGCGGTTCCCATATGGTCTAGCGGTTAGGATTCCTGGTTCTCACCCAGGCGGCCCGGGTTCGACTCCCGGTATGGGAATGAGCATTTTCCTAAGCTTGCAATTACATCGAAAGACCCTCTGAATTAAGATAGCGCTCAAAAAGTTCATAAAAGTATCATTCAGGCTTGCCGTCTACAAGAGCACCTTTGCTTTTTCATCAAGAATGCCGTGACCCGGATTCGAACCGGGGTTGCTGCGGCCACAACGCAGAGTACTAACCACTATACGATCACGGCGACATTCACGAGCCAGGTAGGAGTCGAACCTACAATCTTCTGATCCGTAGTCAGACGCGTTATCCATTGCGCCACTGGCCCTGTGTGAGAGGTTGCCACTAATCATGCTCCCCATTTTGGACTTTTGCTACGCTCGCAGCCATATTCAAAGACCTCAACACGGTTGCTTTTAGCCCCTAGCCAAAACCCTTCTGCCTTGTTTGCTACCTTTCCATATTATCCAGTATCGTTTCGGTATTGAATGGCAAAGAGCAGTGCCTATCCAGTTAAGGCGGAGGGAAAAAACAAGGATAGATCCATGCCCCGTGTGAGGATCGAACTCACGACCTTCAGATTATGAGACTGACGCGCTACCTACTGCGCTAACGAGGCATCTTGCGTGTGATTGGTTGTTGCCGTCCAGAGATAAGATGGAATTCTGTAAGCACAAAACTTCTTTTTTTTTATTTTTAATATGTACATGTATATATCTACATATATTGGAAAGTTTAAAGCAAGCTGTGAAAGCAACTTTTCCCATATGGTCTAGCGGTTAGGATTCCTGGTTTTCACCCAGGCGGCCCGGGTTCGACTCCCGGTATGGGAATGAGTGTTTTGCTAAGCTTGTGCCTGCATTCAAAGGCCTGCACCTTTCTTGCAGAATTAAGCGGCTTAGTTTGCAGATGCTCTTGGCAGCCAAAAATGCTGCGCTAACGAGGCCACTTGCAAGTGGTTGTTGATGCCATCCATGCTTAAAAATGAGTTTTCAAATCATGAAACTGATTTTTTTTCTACTTATTACTGAAAAAGGGTCTCAGCGGTTCCCATATGGTCTAGCGGTTAGGATTCCTGGTTCTCACCCAGGCGGCCCGGGTTCGACTCCCGGTATGGGAATGAGCATTTTCCTAAGCTTGCAACTACATCGAAAGACCCTCTGAATTAAGATAGCGCTCAAAAAGTTCATAAAAGTATCACTCAGGCTAGCCGTCTACAAGAGCACCTTTGCTTTTTCATCAAGAATGCCGTGACCCGGATTCGAACCGGGGTTGCTGCGGCCACAACGCAGAGTACTAACCACTATACGATCACGGCGACATTCACGAGCCAGGTAGGAGTCGAACCTACAATCTTCTGATCCGTAGTCAGACGCGTTATCCATTGCGCCACTGGCCCTGTGTGAGAGGTTGCCACTAATCATGCTCCCCATTTTGGACTTTTGCTACGCTCGCAGCCATATTCAAAGACCTCAACACGGTTGCTTTTAGCCCCTAGCCAAAACCCTTCTGCCTTGTTTGCTACCTTTCCATATTATCCAGTATCGTTTCGGTATTGAATGGCAAAGAGCAGTGCCTATCCAGTTAAGGCGGAGGGAAAAAACAAGGATAGATCCATGCCCCGTGTGAGGATCGAACTCACGACCTTCAGATTATGAGACTGACGCGCTAGCTACTGCGCTAACGATTGGTTGTTGCCGTCCAGAGATAAGATGGAATTCTGTAAGCACAAAACTTCTTTTTTTTTTTTTAATATGTACATATCTACATATATTGGAAAGTTTAAAGCAAGCTGTGAAAGCAACTTTTCCCATATGGTCTACCGGTTAGGATTCCTGGTTTTCACCCAGGCGGCCCGGGTTCGACTCCCGGTATGGGAATGAGTGTTTTGCTACGCTTGTGCCTGCATTCAAAGGCCTGCACCTTTCTTGCAGAATTAAGCGGCTTAGTTTGCAGATGCTCTTGGCAGCCAAAAATGCTGCGCTAACGAGGCCACTTGCAAGTGGTTGTTGATGCCATCCATGCTTAAAAATGAGTTTTCAAATCATGAAACTGATTTTTTTTCTACTTATTACTGAAAAAGGGTCTCAGCGGTTCCCATATGGTCTAGCGGTTAGGATTCCTGGTTCTCACCCAGGCGGCCCGGGTTCGACTCCCGGTATGGGAATGAGCATTTTCCTAAGCTTGCAACTACATCGAAAGACCCTCTGAATAAAGATAGCGCTCAAAAAGTTCATAAAAGTATCATTCAGGCTTGCCATCTACAAGAGCACCTTTGCTTTTTCATCAAGAATGCCGTGACCCGGATTCGAACCGGGGTTGCTGCGGCCACAACGCAGAGTACTAACCACTATACGATCACGGCGACATTCACGAGCCAGGTAGGAGTCGAACCTACAATCTTCTGATCCGTAGTCAGACGCGTTATCCATTGCGCCACTGGCCCTGTGTGAGAGGTTGCCACTAATCATGCTCCCCATTTTGGACTTTTGCTACGCTCGCAGCCATATTCAAAGACCTCAACACGGTTGCTTTTAGCCCCTAGCCAAAACCCTTCTGCCTTGTTTGCTACCTTTCCATATTATCCAGTATCGTTTCGGTATTGAAGGGCAAAGAGCAGTGCCTATCCAGTTAAGGCGGAGGGAAAAAACAAGGATAGATCCATGCCCCGTGTGAGGATCGAACTCACGACCTTCAGATTATGAGACTGACGCGCTACCTACTGCGCTAACGAGGCATCTTGCGTGTGATTGGTTGTTGCCGTCCAGAGATAAGATGGAATTCTGTAAGCACAAAACTTCTTTTTTTTTTTTTTTTTTTTTAGTATGTACATATCTACATATATTGGAAAGTTTAAAGCAAGCTGTGAAAGCAACTTTTCCCATATGGTCTAGCGGTTAGGATTCCTGGTTTTCACCCAGGCGGCCCGGGTTCGACTCCCGGTATGGGAATGAGTGTTTTGCTACGCTTGTGCCTGCATTCAAAGGCCTGCACCTTTCTTGCAGAATTAAGCGGCTTAGTTTGCAGATGCTCTTGGCAGCCAAAAATGCTGCGCTAACGAGGCCACTTGCAAGTGGTTGTTGATGCCATCCATGCTTAAAAATGAGTTTTCAAATCATGAAACTGATTTTTTTTCTACTTATTACTGAAAAAGGGTCTCAGCGGTTCCCATATGGTCTAGCGGTTAGGATTCCTGGTTCTCACCCAGGCGGCCCGGGTTCGACTCCCGGTATGGGAATGAGCATTTTCCTAAGCTTGCAACTACATCGAAAGACCCTCTGAATTAAGATAGCGCTCAAAAAGTTCATAAAAGTATCATTCAGGCTTGCCGTCTACAAGAGCACCTTTGCTTTTTCATCAAGAATGCCGTGACCCGGATTCGAACCGGGGTTGCTGCGGCCACAACGCAGAGTACTAACCACTATACGATCACGGCGACATTCACGAGCCAGGTAGGAGTCGAACCTACAATCTTCTGATCCGTAGTCAGACGCGTTATCCATTGCGCCACTGGCCCTGTGTGAGAGGTTGCCACTAATCATGCTCCCCATTTTGGACTTTTGCTACGCTCGCAGCCATATTCAAAGACCTCAACACGGTTGCTTTTAGCCCCTAGCCAAAACCCTTCTGCCTTGTTTGCTACCTTTCCATATTATCCAGTATCGTTTCGGTATTGAATGGCAAAGAGCAATGCCTATCCAGTTAAGGAGGAGGGAAAAAACAAGGATAGATCCATGCCCCGTGTGAGGATCGAACTCACGACCTTCAGATTATGAGACTGACGCGCTACCTACTGCGCTAACGATTGGTTGTTGCCGTCCAGAGATAAGATGGAATTCTGTAAGCACAAAACTTCTTTTTTTTTTTTTTTTTTTTTTTAATATGTACCTATCTATATACACTACCGTTCAAAAGTTTGGGGTCACATTGAAATGTCCTTATTTTTGAAGGAAAAGCACAGTACTTTTCAATAAAGATAACTTTAAACTAGTCCTAACTTTAAACAAATGCACTCTATACATTGCTAATGTGGTAAATGACTATTCTAGCTGCAAATGCCTGTTTTTTTGTGCAAAATCTACAAAGGTGAATAGAGGCCCATTTCCAGCAACTATCACTCCAGTGTTCTAATGGTACAATGTGTTTGCTCATTGGCTCAGAAGGCTAATTGATGATTAGAAAACCCTTGTGCAATCATGTTCACACATCTGAAAACAGTCTAGCTCGTTACAGAAGCTACAAAACTGACCTTCCTGTGAGCAGATTGAGTTTCTGGAGCATCACATTTGTGGGGTCAATTAAACGCTCAAAATGGCCAGAAAAAGAGAACTTTCATCTGAAACTCGACAGTCTATTCTTGTTCTTAGAAATGAAGGCTATTCCATGCGAGAAATTGCTAAGAAATTGAAGATTTCCTACAACGGTGTGTACTATTCCCTTCAGAGGACAGCACAAACAGGCTCTAACCAGAGTAGAAAAAGAAGTGGGAGGCCGCGTTGCACAACTAAGCAAGAAGATAAGCACATTAGAGTCTCTAGTTTGAGAAACAGACGCCTCACAGGTACCCAACTGGCATCTTCATTAAATAGTACCCGCAAAACACCAGTGTCAACATCTACAGTGAAGAGGCGGCTGCGGGATTTTGGGCTTCAGGGCAGAGTGGCAAAGAAAAAGCCATATCTGAGACTGGCCAATAAAAGAAAAAGATTAAGATGGGCAAAAGAACACAGACATTGGACAGAGGAAGACTGGAAAAAAGTGTTGTGGACGGATGAATCCAAGTTTGAGGTGTTTGGATCACAAAGAAGAACGTTTGTGAGACGCAGAACAAATGAAAAGATGCTGGAAGAATGCCTGACGCCATCTGTTAAGCATGGTGGAGGTAATGTGATGGTTTGGGGTTGCTTTGGTGCTGGTAAGGTGGGAGATTTGTACAGGGTAAAAGGGATTCTAAATAAGGAAGGCTATCACTCCATTTTGCAACGCCATGCCATACCCAGTGGACAGCGCTTGATTGGAACCAATTTCATCCTACAACAGGACAATGACCCTAAACACACCTCCAAATTGTGCAAGAACTATTTACAGCAGAAGCAGGCAGCTGGTATTCTATCGGTAATGGAGTGGCCAGCGCAGTCACCAGATCTGAACCCCATTGAGCTGTTGTGGGAGCAGCTTGACCGTATGGTACGCCAGAAGTGCCCATCCAACCAATCCAACTTGTGGGAGATGCTTCTAGAAGCGTGGGGTGCAATTTCACAAGCTTACCTCAACAAATTAACAGCTAGAATGTCAAAGGTGTGCAATGCTGTAATTGCTGCAAAAGGAGGATTCTTTGATGAAAGCAAAGTTTGATGTAAAAACAATGTTATTTCAAATACAAATCATTATTTCTAACCTTGTCAATGTCTTGGCTCTATTGTCTATTCATTTCACAACGCATGGTGGTGAATAAGTGTGACTTTTCATGGAAAACACAAAATTGTTTGGGTGACCCCAAACTTTTGAACGGTAGTGTATATAAAATTGAATGTATGTCTGTCTGCGTGCGTGCGTGCGTGTTTGTCCTTTATGCGCTACTACACCATTCATCCGATCGCCATGAAACTTTGGGAAGTTGTTGAGTACACTCCTGGGAAGATTATAGGCATAGTACAAATATCCTACGATAAATGGCGCGCGAGCGTCGTCGAAAGTTACGCCCCCCCCCCACGTAGATCGAATAAGTAAGCCACCTGCTATTGTGATGTCATCACTGATGTCATCAACATCGGACGCCCTTGAACATGCCCCAACATGTTCTATAAAGCTGCATTGTGATGTCATTAAGGCTGTATTATGACACGTACAGCTTGGAACCACTAGAGCACGCCAGCCAATTACCATTGGAGTTGGAAGTGGGTAAACAAGTACTAGGATATCTTCCTAAGAAGCCACAGCAGCCGGATAAATTGTATGTTCCACCCAACGGCTATTTTATTCAGCCCGCAAGGGGGCAGCAGCGGCCTACAAAATCTAATTCTCTCATTTCCTGATGTCATAGATAGATAGATAGATAGATAGATAGATAGATAGACTGTATGCAATAACCCAGATAGATAGATAGATAGATAGATAGATAGATAGATAGACTGTATGCAATAACCCTGATAGATAGATAGATAGATAGATAGATAGATAGACTGTATGCAATAACCCAGATAGATAGATAGATAGATAGATAGATAGATAGATAGATAGATAGATAGACTGTATGCAATAACCCTGATAGATAGATAGATAGATAGATAGATAGATAGATAGATAGATAGATAGATAGATAGATAGATAGACTGTATGCAATGACACGTACAGCTTGGAACCATAAATACTAGAGCACGCCAGCCATTTACAGTCAGTCTCCATTGAAGTTGGAAGTGGGCAAACATGTACTAGGCCAGTGATGGCGAACCTTTTAGGGACCGAGTGCCCAAACTACAACCCAAAACCCACTTATGTATCGCAAAGTGCCAACACGTCAGGGGGCGGGGCTTATCACAACGTATGATTTTACCCCCGTCGTTCTAAAAAGGACAAGGCTGTTTCAGAATAGACCGGGTGCAGATTCTGACTGCTTTTTGGACGCGGAAATACTGCAGAATGTGCTCAGCGGAGATTTCTGTGGAAAATTCTGCAGCATTTCCGCATCTAAAAAGCAGTCAAAATCTGCACCCGGTCTATTCTGAAAGAGCCCTGCCCATTTCTGCCACATGTACACATACCCCAGCGGTAATAGTGACACCTTCACCCCAGCGATAATAGTGACATCCCACAGCAGTAATAATAGTGACACTCCCCCCATTAGTAATAAGAGTGACATACCCCAGCGGTAAACCTCAGTGGTCGCTGCTGCCGTCATCTAGATATATAAAAACGTAGTATGTATGTATGTCTGTCTTCACAGCAACGCGCGAACATGCCCCAACATGTTCTCATAAGCTGTATTGTGAAAATTGAATGTATGTCTGTCTGCGTGCGTGCGTGCGTGCGTGTTTGTCCTTTATGCGCTACTACACCATTCATCCGATCGCCATGAAACTTTGGGAAGTTGTTGAGTACACTCCTGGGAAGATTATAGGCATAGTACAAATATCCTACGATAAATGGCGCGCGAGCGTCGTCGAAAGTTACGCCCCCCCCCACGTAGATCGAATAAGTAAGCCACCTGCTATTGTGATGTCATCACTGATGTCATCAACATCGGACGCCCTTGAACATGCCCCAACATGTTCTATAAAGCTGCATTGTGATGTCATTAAGGCTGTATTATGACACGTACAGCTTGGAACCACTAGAGCACGCCAGCCAATTACCATTGGAGTTGGAAGCGGGTAAACAAGTACTAGGATATCTTCCTAAGAAGCCACAGCAGCCGGATAAATTGTATGTTCCACCCAACGGCTATTTTATTCAGCCCGCAAGGGGGAAGCAGCGGCCTACAAAATCTAATTCTCTCATTTCCTGATGTCATAGATAGATAGATAGATAGATAGATAGACTGTATGCAATAACCCAGATAGATAGATAGATAGATAGATAGATAGATAGATAGATAGATAGATAGATAGATAGATAGATAGATAGATAGACTGTATGCAATAACCCTGATAGATAGATAGATAGATAGATAGATAGATAGATAGATAGATAGATAGATAGATAGATAGATAGATAGATAGATAGATAGACTGTATGCAATAACCCAGATAGATAGATAGATAGATAGATAGATAGATAGATAGATAGATAGATAGATAGACTGTATGCAATAACCCTGATAGATAGATAGATAGATAGATAGATAGATAGATAGATAGATAGATAGATAGATAGATAGATAGATAGATAGATAGATAGACTGTATGCAATGACACGTACAGCTTGGAACCATAAATACTAGAGCACGCCAGCCATTTACAGTCAGTCTCCATTGAAGTTGGAAGTGGGCAAACATGTACTAGGCCAGTGATGGCGAACCTTTTAGGGACCGAGTGCCCAAACTACAACCCAAAACCCACTTATGTATCGCAAAGTGCCAACACGTCAGGGGGCGGGGCTTATCACAACGTATGATTTTACCCCCGTCGTTCTAAAAAGGACAAGGCTGTTTCAGAATAGACCGGGTGCAGATTCTGACTGCTTTTTGGACGCGGAAATACTGCAGAATGTGCTCAGCGGAGATTTCTGTGGAAAATTCTGCAGCATTTCCGCATCTAAAAAGCAGTCAAAATCTGCACCCGGTCTATTCTGAAAGAGCCCTGCCCATTTCTGCCACATGTACACATACCCCAGCGGTAATAGTGACACCTTCACCCCAGCGATAATAGTGACATCCCACAGCAGTAATAATAGTGACACTCCCCCCATTAGTAATAAGAGTGACATACCCCAGCGGTAAACCTCAGTGGTCGCTGCTGCCGTCATCTAGATATATAAAAACGTAGTATGTATGTATGTCTGTCTTCGCAGCAACGCGCGAACATGCCCCAACATGTTCTCATAAGCTGCATTGTGATGTCATTAAGGCTCTATTATGACACGTACAGCTTGGAACCACTAGAGCACGCCAGCCAATTACCATTGGAGTTGGAAGTGGGTAAACAAGTACTAGGATATCTTCCTAAGAAGCCACAGCAGCCGGATAAATTGTATGTTCCACCCAACGGCTATTTTATTCAGCCCGCAAGGGGGAAGCAGCGGCCTACAAAATCTCATTCAGGTAGGTAGGTTCAGTTCTTGGAGGTTGGGGAATGCTTATGGGCAAGGCCTTATGTCTCATCCCAACTCGATTATTCAATTCTAAGCGCAAAAGAATTAGCGTCCAAATTTTATGTACGGAATTTAATTCTCCCATTTCCCAATGTCATAGAAACTTGAAATTTGGCTCGAGCATTGATTATGTCATAAATAGGAAAAGCTAATGGGTCCCAACTCGATTATTCAATTCAAAGCGCCAAAGAATTAGCGTTCAAATTTTACGTACGGAATCTAATTCGCGGCTCGCCATTTCCTGATGTCATAGATAGATAGATAGATAGACAGACTGTATGCAATGACCCGTACAGCTTGGAACCATAAATACTAGAGCACGCCAGCCATTTACAGTCAGTCTCCATTGGAGTTGGAAGTGGGCAAACATGTACTAGGTAGAGATGAGCGAACGTGTCCGTAACGGACACATCCGCACCCGGACACCGGCTTTAGCGAACACTGGAGTGTTCGCGCGTAAGTGTCCGGGTGCCGCCGGGGGGCGGGGAGATGCGCGGCGGCGCGGGCGGCAGTAGCGGGGAACAGGGGGGAGCCCTCTCTCTCTCCCTCTCCCCCCCGCTCCCCGCCGCACCCCCCCGCGCTGCCACGGCGGCCCCCGAACTTTTTCGCCCGAACACCGAGGTGTTCGCAAAGTTCGGTGTTCGGGCGAAAAAGGGGCGGGGCCGAACGTGTTCGCTCATCTCTAGTACTAGGCTATCTTCCCAAGAAGCCACAGCAGCCGGATAAATTGGATGTTCCACACAACGGCTATTTTATTCAGCCTGCAAGGGGGAAGCAGCGGCCTACAAAACCTCAGTGGTCGCTGCTGCCGTCATCTAGATATATAAAAACGAATGTATGTATGTCTGTCTGTCTTCGCAGCAACGCGCGACGGGTACGCTAGTCTACATATATTGGAAAGTTTAAAGCAAGCTGTGAAAGCAACTTTTCCCATATGGTCTAGCGGTTAGGATTCCTGGTTTTCACCCAGGCGGCCCGTGTTCGACTCCCGGTATGGGAATGAGTGTTTTGCTAAGCTTGTGCCTGCATTCAAAGGCCTGCACCTTTCTTGCAGAATTAAGCGGCTTAGTTTGCAGATTCTCTTGGCAGCCAAAAATGCTGCGCTAACGAGGCCACTTGCAAGTGGTTGTTGATGCCATCCATGCTTAAAAATGAGTTTTCAAATCATGAAACTGATTTTTTTTCTACTTATTACTGAAAAAGGGTCTCAGCGGTTCCCATATGGTCTAGCGGTTAGGATTCCTGGTTCTCACCCAGGCGGCCCGGGTTCGACTCCCGGTATGGGAATGAGCATTTTCCTAAGCTTGCAATTACATCGAAAGACCCTCTGAATTAAGATAGCGCCCAAAAAGTTCATAAAAGTATCATTCAGGCTTGCCGTCTACAAGAGCACCTTTGCTTTTTCATCAAGAATGCCGTGACCCGGATTCGAACCGGGGTTGCTGCGGCCACAACGCAGAGTACTAACCACTATACGATCACGGCGACATTCACGAGCCAGGTAGGAGTCGAACCTACAATCTTCTGATCCGTAGTCAGACGCGTTATCCATTGCGCCACTGGCCCTGTGTGAGAGGTTGCCACTAATCATGCTCCCCATTTTGGACTTTTGCTACGCTCGCAGCCATATTCAAAGACCTCAACACGGTTGCTTTTAGCCCCTAGCCAAAACCCTTCTGCCTTGTTTGCTACCTTTCCATATTATCCAGTATCGTTTCGGTATTGAATGGCAAAGAGCAGTGCCTATCCAGTTAAGGCGGAGGGAAAAAACAAGGATAGATCCATGCCCCGTGTGAGGATCGAACTCACGACCTTCAGATTATGAGACTGACGCGCTACCTACTGCGCTAACGAGGCATCTTGCGTGTGATTGGTTGTTGCCGTCCAGAGATAAGATGGAATTCTGTAAGCACAAAACTTCTTTTTTTTTATTTTTAATATGTACATGTATATATCTACATATATTGGAAAGTTTAAAGCAAGCTGTGAAAGCAACTTTTCCCATATGGTCTAGCGGTTAGGATTCCTGGTTTTCACCCAGGCGGCCCGGGTTCGACTCCCGGTATGGGAATGAGTGTTTTGCTAAGCTTGTGCCTGCATTCAAAGGCCTGCACCTTTCTTGCAGAATTAAGCGGCTTAGTTTGCAGATGCTCTTGGCAGCCAAAAATGCTGCGCTAACGAGGCCACTTGCAAGTGGTTGTTGATGCCATCCATGCTTAAAAATGAGTTTTCAAATCATGAAACTGATTTTTTTTCTACTTATTACTGAAAAAGGGTCTCAGCGGTTCCCATATGGTCTAGCGGTTAGGATTCCTGGTTCTCACCCAGGCGGCCCGGGTTCGACTCCCGGTATGGGAATGAGCATTTTCCTAAGCTTGCAACTACATCGAAAGACCCTCTGAATTAAGATAGCGCTCAAAAAGTTCATAAAAGTATCATTCAGGCTTGCCATCTACAAGAGCACCTTTGCTTTTTCATCAAGAATGCCGTGACCCGGATTCGAACCGGGGTTGCTGCGGCCACAACGCAGAGTACTAACCACTATACGATCACGGCGACATTCACGAGCCAGGTAGGAGTCGAACCTACAATCTTCTGATCTGTAGTCAGACGCGTTATCCATTGCGCCACTGGCCCTGTGTGAGAGGTTGCCACTAATCATGCTCCCCATTTTGGACTTTTGCTACGCTCGCAGCCATATTCAAAGACCTCAACACGGTTGCTTTTAGCCCCTAGCCAAAACCCTTCTGCCTTGTTTGCTACCTTTCCATATTATCCAGTATCGTTTCGGTATTGAATGGCAAAGAGCAGTGCCTATCCAGTTAAGGCGGAGGGAAAAAACAAGGATAGATCCATGCCCCGTGTGAGGATCGAACTCACGACCTTCAGATTATGAGACTGACTCGCTACCTACTGCGCTAACGAGGCATCTTGCGTGTGATTGGTTGTTGCCGTCCAGAGATAAGATGGAATTCTGTAAGCACAAAACTTCTTTTTTTTTTTTTAATATGTACATGTATATATCTACATATATTGGAAAGTTTAAAGCAAGCTGTGAAAGCAACTTTTCCCATATGGTCTAGCGGTTAGGATTCCTGGTTTTCACCCAGGCGGCCCGGGTTCGACTCCCGGTATGGGAATGAGTGTTTTGCTAAGCTTGTGCCTGCATTCAAAGGCCTGCACCTTTCTTGCAGAATTAAGCGGCTTAGTTTGCAGATGCTCTTGGCAGCCAAAAATGCTGCGCTAACGAGGCCACTTGCAAGTGGTTGTTGATGCCATCCATGCTTAAAAATGAGTTTTCAAATCATGAAACTGATTTTTTTTCTACTTATTACTGAAAAAGGGTCTCAGCGGTTCCCATATGGTCTAGCGGTTAGGATTCCTGGTTCTCACCCAGGCGGCCCGGGTTCGACTCCCGGTATGGGAATGAGCATTTTCCTAAGCTTGCAACTACATCGAAAGACCCTCTGAATTAAGATAGCGCTCAAAAAGTTCATAAAAGTATCATTCAGGCTTGCCATCTACAAGAGCACCTTTGCTTTTTCATCAAGAATGCCGTGACCCGGATTCGAACCGGGGTTGCTGCGGCCACAACGCAGAGTACTAACCACTATACGATCACGGCGACATTCACGAGCCAGGTAGGAGTCGAACCTACAATCTTCTGATCTGTAGTCAGACGCGTTATCCATTGCGCCACTGGCCCTGTGTGAGAGGTTGCCACTAATCATGCTCCCCATTTTGGACTTTTGCTACGCTCGCAGCCATATTCAAAGACCTCAACACGGTTGCTTTTAGCCCCTAGCCAAAACCCTTCTGCCTTGTTTGCTACCTTTCCATATTATCCAGTATCGTTTCGGTATTGAATGGCAAAGAGCAGTGCCTATCCAGTTAAGGCGGAGGGAAAAAACAAGGATAGATCCATGCCCCGTGTGAGGATCGAACTCACGACCTTCAGATTATGAGACTGACTCGCTACCTACTGCGCTAACGAGGCATCTTGCGTGTGATTGGTTGTTGCCGTCCAGAGATAAGATGGAATTCTGTAAGCACAAAACTTCTTTTTTTTTTTTTAATATGTACATGTATATATCTACATATATTGGAAAGTTTAAAGCAAGCTGTGAAAGCAACTTTTCCCATATGGTCTAGCGGTTAGGATTCCTGGTTTTCACCCAGGCGGCCCGGGTTCGACTCCCGGTATGGGAATGAGTGTTTTGCTAAGCTTGTGCCTGCATTCAAAGGCCTGCACCTTTCTTGCAGAATTAAGCGGCTTAGTTTGCAGATGCTCTTGGCAGCCAAAAATGCTGCGCTAACGAGGCCACTTGCAAGTGGTTGTTGATGCCATCCATGCTTAAAAATGAGTTTTCAAATCATGAAACTGATTTTTTTTCCACTTATTACTGAAAAAGGGTCTCAGTGGTTCCCATATGGTCTAGCGGTTAGGATTCCTGGTTCTCACCCAGGCGGCCCGGGTTCGACTCCCGGTATGGGAATGAGCATTTTCCTAAGCTTGCAACTACATCGAAAGACCCTCTGAATTAAGATAGCGCTCAAAAAGTTCATAAAAGTATCATTCAGGCTTGCCGTCTACAAGAGCACCTTTGCTTTTTCATCAAGAATGCCGTGACCCAGATTCGAACCGGGGTTGCTGCGGCCACAACGCAGAGTACTAACCACTATACGATCACGGCGACATTCACAGAGACATTCACGAGCCAGGTAGGAGTCGAACCTACAATCTTCTGATCCGTAGTCAGACGCGTTATCCATTGCGCCACTGGCCCTGTGTGAGAGGTTGCCACTAATCATGCTCCCCATTTTGGACTTTTGCTACGCTCGCAGCCATATTCAAAGACCTCAACACGGTTGCTTTTAGCCCCTA
>NC_089838.1:307795842-307798342 GCF_035609145.1 Eleutherodactylus coqui | reverse complement strand
GAACCTACAATCTTCTGATCCGTAGTCAGACGCGTTATCCATTGCGCCACTGGCCCTGTGTGAGAGGTTGCCACTAATCATGCTCCCCATTTTGGACTTTTGCTACGCTCGCAGCCATATTCAAAGACCTCAACACGGTTGCTTTTAGCCCCTAGCCAAAACCCTTCTGCCTTGTTTGCTACCTTTCCATATTATCCAGTATCGTTTCGGTATTGAATGGCAAAGAGCAGTGCCTATCCAGTTAAGGCGGAGGGAAAAAACAAGGATAGATCCATGCCCCGTGTGAGGATCGAACTCACGACCTTCAGATTATGAGACTGACGCGCTACCTACTGCGCTAACGAGGCATCTTGCGTGTGATTGGTTGTTGCCGTCCAGAGATAAGATGGAATTCTGTAAGCACAAAACTTCTTTTTTTTTTTTTTTAATATGTACATGTATATATCTACATATATTGGAAAGTTTAAAGCAAGCTGTGAAAGCGACTTTTCCCATATGGTCTAGCGGTTAGGATTCCTGGTTTTCACCCAGGCGGCCCGGGTTCGACTCCCGGTATGGGAATGAGTGTTTTGCTAAGCTTGTGCCTGCATTCAAAGGCCTGCACCTTTCTTGCAGAATTAAGCGGCTTAGTTTGCAGATGCTCTTGGCAGCCAAAAATGCTGCGCTAACGAGGCCACTTGCAAGTGGTTGTTGATGCCATCCATGCTTAAAAATGAGTTTTCAAATCATGAAACTGATTTTTTTTCTACTTATTACTGAAAAAGGGTCTCAGCGGTTCCCATATGGTCTAGCGGTTAGGATTCCTGGTTCTCACCCAGGCGGCCCGGGTTCGACTCCCGGTATGGGAATGAGCATTTTCCTAAGCTTGCAACTACATCGAAAGACCCTCTGAATTAAGATAGCGCTCAAAAAGTTCATAAAAGTATCATTCAGGCTTGCCGTCTACAAGAGCACCTTTGCTTTTTCATCAAGAATGCCGTGACCCGGATTCGAACCGGGGTTGCTGCAGCCACAACGCAGAGTACTAACCACTATACGATCACGGCGACATTCACGAGCCAGGTAGGAGTCGAACCTACAATCTTCTGATCCGTAGTCAGACGCGTTATCCATTGCGCCACTGGCCCTGTGTGAGAGGTTGCCACTAATCATGCTCCCCATTTTGGACTTTTGCTACGCTCGCAGCCATATTCAAAGACCTCAACACGGTTGCTTTTAGCCCCTAGCCAAAACCCTTCTGCCTTGTTTGCTACCTTTCCATATTATCCAGTGTCGTTTCGGTATTGAATGGCAAAGAGCAGTGCCTATCCAGGTAAGGCGGAGGGAAAAAAGAAGGATAGATCCATGCCCCGTGTGAGGATCGAACTCACGACCTTCAGATTATGAGACTGACGCGCTACCTACTGCGCTAACGAGGCATCTTGCGTGTGATTGGTTGTTGCCGTCCAGAGATAAGATGGAATTCTGTAAGCACAAAACTTCTTTTGTTTTTTTTTGTTTTTTTTTTAAATATGTACATGTATATATCTACATATATTGGAAAGTTTAAAGCAAGCTGTGAAAGCAACTTTTCCCATATGGTCTAGCGGTTAGGATTCCTGGTTTTCACCCAGGCGGCCCGGGTTCGACTCCCGGTATGGGAATGAGTGTTTTGCTAAGCTTGTGCCTGCATTCAAAGGCCTGCACCTTTCTTGCAGAATTAAGCGGCTTAGTTTGCAGATGCTCTTGGCAGCCAAAAATGCTGCGCTAACGAGGCCACTTGCAAGTGGTTGTTGATGCCATCCATGCTTAAAAATGAGTTTTCAAATCATGAAACTGATTTTTTTTCTACTTATTACTGAAAAAGGGTCTCAGCGGTTCCCATATGGTCTAGCGGTTAGGATTCCTGGTTCTCACCCAGGCGGCCCGGGTTCGACTCCCGGTATGGGAATGAGCATTTTCCTAAGCTTGCAACTACATCGAAAGACCCTCTGAATTAAGATAGCGCTCAAAAAGTTCATAAAAGTATCATTCAGGCTTGCCGTCTACAAGAGCACCTTTGCTTTTTCATCAAGAATGCCGTGACCCGGATTCGAACCGGGGTTGCTGCAGCCACAACGCAGAGTACTAACCACTATACGATCACGGCGACATTCACGAGCCAGGTAGGAGTCGAACCTACAATCTTCTGATCCGTAGTCAGACGCGTTATCCATTGCGCCACTGGCCCTGTGTGAGAGGTTGCCACTAATCATGCTCCCCATTTTGGACTTTTGCTACGCTCGCAGCCATATTCAAAGACCTCAACACGGTTGCTTTTAGCCCCTAGCCAAAACCCTTCTGCCTTGTTTGCTACCTTTCCATATTATCCAGTATCGTTTCGGTATTGAATGGCAAAGAGCAGTGCCTATCCAGTTAAGGCGGAGGGAAAAAACAAGGATAGATCCATGCCCCGTGTGAGGATCGAACTCACGACCTTCAGATTATGAGACTGACGCGCTACCTACTGCGCTAACGAGGC
>NC_089838.1:307790842-307793342 GCF_035609145.1 Eleutherodactylus coqui | reverse complement strand
CTTAAAAATGAGTTTTCAAATCATGAAACTGATTTTTTTTCTACTTATTACTGAAAAAGGGTCTCAGCGGTTCCCATATGGTCTAGCGGTTAGGATTCCTGGTTCTCACCCAGGCGGCCCGGGTTCGACTCCCGGTATGGGAATGAGCATTTTCCTAAGCTTGCAACTACATCGAAAGACCCTCTGAATTAAGATAGCGCTCAAAAAGTTCATAAAAGTATCATTCAGGCTTGCCGTCTACAAGAGCACCTTTGCTTTTTCATCAAGAATGCCGTGACCCGGATTCGAACCGGGGTTGCTGCGGCCACAACGCAGAGTACTAACCACTATACGATCACGGCGACATTCACGAGCCAGGTAGGAGTCGAACCTACAATCTTCTGATCCGTAGTCAGACGCGTTATCCATTGCGCCACTGGCCCTGTGTGAGAGCTTGCCACTAATCATGCTCCCCATTTTGGACTTTTGCTACGCTCGCAGCCATATTCAAAGACCTCAACACGGTTGCTTTTAGCCCCTAGCCAAAACCCTTCTGCCTTGTTTGCTACCTTTCCATATTATCCAGTGTCGTTTCGGTATTGAATGGCAAAGAGCAGTGCCTATCCAGGTAAGGCGGAGGGAAAAAAGAAGGATAGATCCATGCCCCGTGTGAGGATCGAACTCACGACCTTCAGATTATGAGACTGACGCGCTACCTACTGCGCTAACGAGGCATCTTGCGTGTGATTGGTTGTTGCCGTCCAGAGATAAGATGGAATTCTGTAAGCACAAAACTTCTTTTGTTTTTTTTTGTTTTTTTTTTAAATATGTACATGTATATATCTACATATATTGGAAAGTTTAAAGCAAGCTGTGAAAGCAACTTTTCCCATATGGTCTAGCGGTTAGGATTCCTGGTTTTCACCCAGGCGGCCCGGGTTCGACTCCCGGTATGGGAATGAGTGTTTTGCTAAGCTTGTGCCTGCATTCAAAGGCCTGCACCTTTCTTGCAGAATTAAGCGGCTTAGTTTGCAGATGCTCTTGGCAGCCAAAAATGCTGCGCTAACGAGGCCACTTGCAAGTGGTTGTTGATGCCATCCATGCTTAAAAATGAGTTTTCAAATCATGAAACTGATTTTTTTTCTACTTATTACTGAAAAAGGGTCTCAGCGGTTCCCATATGGTCTAGCGGTTAGGATTCCTGGTTCTCACCCAGGCGGCCCGGGTTCGACTCCCGGTATGGGAATGAGCATTTTCCTAAGCTTGCAACTACATCGAAAGACCCTCTGAATTAAGATAGCGCTCAAAAAGTTCATAAAAGTATCATTCAGGCTTGCCGTCTACAAGAGCACCTTTGCTTTTTCATCAAGAATGCCGTGACCCGGATTCGAACCGGGGTTGCTGCGGCCACAACGCAGAGTACTAACCACTATACGATCACGGCGACATTCACGAGCCAGGTAGGAGTCGAACCTACAATCTTCTGATCCGTAGTCAGACGCGTTATCCATTGCGCCACTGGCCCTGTGTGAGAGGTTGCCACTAATCATGCTCCCCATTTTGGACTTTTGCTACGCTCGCAGCCATATTCAAAGACCTCAACACGGTTGCTTTTAGCCCCTAGCCAAAACCCTTCTGCCTTGTTTGCTACCTTTCCATATTATCCAGTATCGTTTCGGTATTGAATGGCAAAGAGCAGTGCCTATCCAGTTAAGGCGGAGGGAAAAAACAAGGATAGATCCATGCCCCGTGTGAGGATCGAACTCACGACCTTCAGATTATGAGACTGACGCGCTACCTACTGCGCTAACGAGGCATCTTGCGTGTGATTGGTTGTTGCCGTCCAGAGATAAGATGGAATTCTGTAAGCACAAAACTTCTTTTTTTTTTTTTTTTTTAATATGTACATGTATATATCTACATATATTGGAAAGTTTAAAGCAAGCTGTGAAAGCAACTTTTCCCATATGGTCTAGCGGTTAGGATTCCTGGTTTTCACCCAGGCGGCCCGGGTTCGACTCCCGGTATGGGAATGAGTGTTTTGCTAAGCTTGTGCCTGCATTCAAAGGCCTGCACCTTTCTTGCAGAATTAAGCGGCTTAGTTTGCAGATGCTCTTGGCAGCCAAAAATGCTGCGCTAACGAGGCCACTTGCAAGTGGTTGTTGATGCCATCCATGCTTAAAAATGAGTTTTCAAATCATGAAACTGATTTTTTTTCTACTTATTACTGAAAAAGGGTCTCAGCGGTTCCCATATGGTCTAGCGGTTAGGATTCCTGGTTCTCACCCAGGCGGCCCGGGTTCGACTCCCGGTATGGGAATGAGCATTTTCCTAAGCTTGCAACTACATCGAAAGACCCTCTGAATTAAGATAGCGCTCAAAAAGTTCATAAAAGTATCATTCAGGCTTGCCGTCTACAAGAGCAACTTTGCTTTTTCATCAAGAATGCCGTGACCCGGATTCGAACCGGGGTTGCTGCAGCCACAACGCAGAGTACTAACCACTATACGATCACGGCGAC
>NC_089838.1:307775842-307788342 GCF_035609145.1 Eleutherodactylus coqui | reverse complement strand
CTAACGAGGCATCTTGCGTGTGATTGGTTGTTGCCGTCCAGAGATAAGATGGAATTCTGTAAGCACAAAACTTCTTTTTTTTTTTTTTAATATGTACATGTATATATCTACATATATTGGAAAGTTTAAAGCAAGCTGTGAAAGCAACTTTTCCCATATGGTCTAGCGGTTAGGATTCCTGGTTTTCACCCAGGCGGCCCGGGTTCGACTCCCGGTATGGGAATGAGTGTTTTGCTAAGCTTGTGCCTGCATTCAAAGGCCTGCACCTTTCTTGCAGAATTAAGCGGCTTAGTTTGCAGATGCTCTTGGCAGCCAAAAATGCTGCGCTAACGAGGCCACTTGCAAGTGGTTGTTGATGCCATCCATGCTTAAAAATGAGTTTTCAAATCATGAAACTGATTTTTTTTCTACTTATTACTGAAAAAGGGTCTCAGCGGTTCCCATATGGTCTAGCGGTTAGGATTCCTGGTTCTCACCCAGGCGGCCCGGGTTCGACTCCCGGTATGGGAATGAGCATTTTCCTAAGCTTGCAACTACATCGAAAGACCCTCTGAATTAAGATAGCGCTCAAAAAGTTCATAAAAGTATCATTCAGGCTTGCCGTCTACAAGAGCACCTTCGCTTTTTCATCAAGAATGCCGTGACCCGGATTCGAACCGGGGTTGCTGCGGCCACAACGCAGAGTACTAACCACTATACGATCACGGCGACATTCACGAGCCAGGTAGGAGTCGAACCTACAATCTTCTGATCCGTAGTCAGACGCGTTATCCATTGCGCCACTGGCCCTGTGTGAGAGGTTGCCACTAATCATGCTCCCCATTTTGGACTTTTGCTACGCTCGCAGCCATATTCAAAGACCTCAACACGGTTGCTTTTAGCCCCTAGCCAAAACCCTTCTGCCTTGTTTGCTACCTTTCCATATTATCCAGTATCGTTTCGGTATTGAATGGCAAAGAGCAGTGCCTATCCAGTTAAGGCGGAGGGAAAAAACAAGGATCGATCCATGCCCCGTGTGAGGATCGAACTCACGACCTTCAGATTATGAGACTGACGCACTACCTACTGCGCTAACGAGGCATCTTGCGTGTGATTGGTTGTTGCCGTCCAGAGATAAGATGGAATTCTGTAAGCACAAAACTTCTTTTGTTTTTTTTTTTTTTTTTTTTTTTTTAATATGTACATGTATATATCTACATATATTGGAAAGCTTAAAGCAAGCTGTGAAAGCAACTTTTCCCATATGGTCTAGCGGTTAGGATTCCTGGTTTTCACCCAGGCGGCCCGGGTTCGACTCCCGGTATGGGAATGAGTGTTTTGCTAAGCTTGTGCCTGCATTCAAAGGCCTGCACCTTTCTTGCAGAATTAAGCAGCTTAGTTTGCAGATGCTCTTGGCAGCCAAAAATGCTGCGCTAACGAGGCCACTTGCAAGTGGTTGTTGATGCCATCCATGCTTAAAAATGAGTTTTCAAATCATGAAACTGATTTTTTTTCTACTTATTACTGAAAAAGGGTCTCAGCGGTTCCCATATGGTCTAGCGGTTAGGATTCCTGGTTCTCACCCAGGCGGCCCGGGTTCGACTCCCGGTATGGGAATGAGCATTTTCCTAAGCTTGCAACTACATCGAAAGACCCTCTGAATTAAGATAGCGCTCAAAAAGTTCATAAAAGTATCATTCAGGCTTGCCGTCTACAAGAGCACCTTTGCTTTTTCATCAAGAATGCCGTGACCCGGATTCGAACCGGGGTTGCTGCGGCCACAACGCAGAGTACTAACCACTATACGATCACGGCGACATTCACGAGCCAGGTAGGAGTCGAACCTACAATCTTCTGATCCGTAGTCAGACGCGTTATCCATTGCGCCACTGGCCCTGTGTGAGAGCTTGCCACTAATCATGCTCCCCATTTTGGACTTTTGCTACGCTCGCAGCCATATTCAAAGACCTCAACACGGTTGCTTTTAGCCCCTAGCCAAAACCCTTCTGCCTTGTTTGCTACCTTTCCATATTATCCAGTATCGTTTCGGTATTGAATGGCAAAGAGCAGTGCCTATCCAGTTAAGGCGGAGGGAAAAAACAAGGATAGATCCATGCCCCGTGTGAGGATCGAACTCACGACCTTCAGATTATGAGACTGACGCGCTACCTACTGCGCTAACGAGGCATCTTGCGTGTGATTGGTTGTTGCCGTCCAGAGATAAGATGGAATTCTGTAAGCACAAAACTTCTTTTTTTTTTTTTTTAATATGTACATGTATATATCTACATATATTGGAAAGTTTAAAGCAAGCTGTGAAAGCGACTTTTCCCATATGGTCTAGCGGTTAGGATTCCTGGTTTTCACCCAGGCGGCCCGGGTTCGACTCCCGGTATGGGAATGAGTGTTTTGCTAAGCTTGTGCCTGCATTCAAAGGCCTGCACCTTTCTTGCAGAATTAAGCGGCTTAGTTTGCAGATGCTCTTGGCAGCCAAAAATGCTGCGCTAACGAGGCCACTTGCAAGTGGTTGTTGATGCCATCCATGCTTAAAAATGAGTTTTCAAATCATGAAACTGATTTTTTTTCTACTTATTACTGAAAAAGGGTCTCAGCGGTTCCCATATGGTCTAGCGGTTAGGATTCCTGGTTCTCACCCAGGCGGCCCGGGTTCGACTCCCGGTATGGGAATGAGCATTTTCCTAAGCTTGCAACTACATCGAAAGACCCTCTGAATTAAGATAGCGCTCAAAAAGTTCATAAAAGTATCATTCAGGCTTGCCGTCTACAAGAGCACCTTTGCTTTTTCATCAAGAATGCCGTGACCCAGATTCGAACCGGGGTTGCTGCGGCCACAACGCAGAGTACTAACCACTATACGATCACGGCGACATTCACGACCCAGGTAGGAGTCGAACCTACAATCTTCTGATCCGTAGTCAGACGCGTTATCCATTGCGCCACTGGCCCTGTGTGAGAGCTTGCCACTAATCATGCTCCCCATTTTGGACTTTTGCTACGCTCGCAGCCATATTCAAAGACCTCAACACGGTTGCTTTTAGCCCCTAGCCAAAACCCTTCTGCCTTGTTTGCTACCTTTCCATATTATCCAGTATCGTTTCGGTATTGAATGGCAAAGAGCAGTGCCTATCCAGTTAAGGCGGAGGGAAAAAACAAGGATAGATCCATGCCCCGTGTGAGGATCGAACTCACGACCTTCAGATTATGAGACTGACGCGCTACCTACTGCGCTAACGAGGCATCTTGCGTGTGATTGGTTGTTGCCGTCCAGAGATAAGATGGAATTCTGTAAGCACAAAACTTCTTTTTTTTTTTTTTTTTTTTAAATATGTACATGTATATATCTACATATATTGGAAAGTTTAAAGCAAGCTGTGAAAGCAACTTTTCCCATATGGTCTAGCGGTTAGGATTCCTGGTTTTCACCCAGGCGGCCCGGGTTCGACTCCCGGTATGGGAATGAGTGTTTTGCTAAGCTTGTGCCTGCATTCAAAGGCCTGCACCTTTCTTGCAGAATTAAGCGGCTTAGTTTGCAGATGCTCTTGGCAGCCAAAAATGCTGCGCTAACGAGGCCACTTGCAAGTGGTTGTTGATGCCATCCATGCTTAAAAATGAGTTTTCAAATCATGAAACTGATTTTTTTTCTACTTATTACTGAAAAAGGGTCTCAGCGGTTCCCATATGGTCTAGCGGTTAGGATTCCTGGTTCTCACCCAGGCGGCCCGGGTTCGACTCCCGGTATGGGAATGAGCATTTTCCTAAGCTTGCAACTACATCGAAAGACCCTCTGAATTAAGATAGCGCTCAAAAAGTTCATAAAAGTATCATTCAGGCTTGCCGTCTACAAGAGCACCTTTGCTTTTTCATCAAGAATGCCGTGACCCGGATTCGAACCGGGGTTGCTGCAGCCACAACGCAGAGTACTAACCACTATACGATCACGGCGACATTCACGAGCCAGGTAGGAGTCGAACCTACAATCTTCTGATCCGTAGTCAGACGCGTTATCCATTGCGCCACTGGCCCTGTGTGAGAGGTTGCCACTAATCATGCTCCCCATTTTGGACTTTTGCTACGCTCGCAGCCATATTCAAAGACCTCAACACGGTTGCTTTTAGCCCCTAGCCAAAACCCTTCTGCCTTGTTTGCTACCTTTCCATATTATCCAGTGTCGTTTCGGTATTGAATGGCAAAGAGCAGTGCCTATCCAGGTAAGGCGGAGGGAAAAAAGAAGGATAGATCCATGCCCCGTGTGAGGATCGAACTCACGACCTTCAGATTATGAGACTGACGCGCTACCTACTGCGCTAACGAGGCATCTTGCGTGTGATTGGTTGTTGCCGTCCAGAGATAAGATGGAATTCTGTAAGCACAAAACTTCTTTTGTTTTTTTTTGTTTTTTTTTTAAATATGTACATGTATATATCTACATATATTGGAAAGTTTAAAGCAAGCTGTGAAAGCAACTTTTCCCATATGGTCTAGCGGTTAGGATTCCTGGTTTTCACCCAGGCGGCCCGGGTTCGACTCCCGGTATGGGAATGAGTGTTTTGCTAAGCTTGTGCCTGCATTCAAAGGCCTGCACCTTTCTTGCAGAATTAAGCGGCTTAGTTTGCAGATGCTCTTGGCAGCCAAAAATGCTGCGCTAACGAGGCCACTTGCAAGTGGTTGTTGATGCCATCCATGCTTAAAAATGAGTTTTCAAATCATGAAACTGATTTTTTTTCTACTTATTACTGAAAAAGGGTCTCAGCGGTTCCCATATGGTCTAGCGGTTAGGATTCCTGGTTCTCACCCAGGCGGCCCGGGTTCGACTCCCGGTATGGGAATGAGCATTTTCCTAAGCTTGCAACTACATCGAAAGACCCTCTGAATTAAGATAGCGCTCAAAAAGTTCATAAAAGTATCATTCAGGCTTGCCGTCTACAAGAGCACCTTTGCTTTTTCATCAAGAATGCCGTGACCCGGATTCGAACCGGGGTTGCTGCAGCCACAACGCAGAGTACTAACCACTATACGATCACGGCGACATTCACGAGCCAGGTAGGAGTCGAACCTACAATCTTCTGATCCGTAGTCAGACGCGTTATCCATTGCGCCACTGGCCCTGTGTGAGAGGTTGCCACTAATCATGCTCCCCATTTTGGACTTTTGCTACGCTCGCAGCCATATTCAAAGACCTCAACACGGTTGCTTTTAGCCCCTAGCCAAAACCCTTCTGCCTTGTTTGCTACCTTTCCATATTATCCAGTATCGTTTCGGTATTGAATGGCAAAGAGCAGTGCCTATCCAGTTAAGGCGGAGGGAAAAAACAAGGATAGATCCATGCCCCGTGTGAGGATCGAACTCACGACCTTCAGATTATGAGACTGACGCGCTACCTACTGCGCTAACGAGGCATCTTGCGTGTGATTGGTTGTTGCCGTCCAGAGATAAGATGGAATTCTGTAAGCACAAAACTTCTTTTTTTTTTTTTTTAATATGTACATGTATATATCTACATATATTGGAAAGTTTAAAGCAAGCTGTGAAAGCAACTTTTCCCATATGGTCTAGCGGTTAGGATTCCTGGTTTTCACCCAGGCGGCCCGGGTTCGACTCCCGGTATGGGAATGAGTGTTTTGCTAAGCTTGTGCCTGCATTCAAAGGCCTGCACCTTTCTTGCAGAATTAAGCCGCTTAGTTTGCAGATGCTCTTGGCAGCCAAAAATGCTGCGCTAACGAGGCCACTTGCAAGTGGTTGTTGATGCCATCCATGCTTAAAAATGAGTTTTCAAATCATGAAACTGATTTTTTTTCTACTTATTACTGAAAAAGGGTCTCAGCGGTTCCCATATGGTCTAGCGGTTAGGATTCCTGGTTCTCACCCAGGCGGCCCGGGTTCGACTCCCGGTATGGGAATGAGCATTTTCCTAAGCTTGCAACTACATCGAAAGACCCTCTGAATTAAGATAGCGCTCAAAAAGTTCATAAAAGTATCATTCAGGCTTGCCGTCTACAAGAGCAACTTTGCTTTTTCATCAAGAATGCCGTGACCCGGATTCGAACCGGGGTTGCTGCAGCCACAACGCAGAGTACTAACCACTATACGATCACGGCGACATTCACGAGCCAGGTAGGAGTCGAACCTACAATCTTCTGATCCGTAGTCAGACGCGTTATCCATTGCACCACTGGCCCTGTGTGAGAGGTTGCCACTAATCATGCTCCCCATTTTGGACTTTTGCTACGCTCGCAGCCATATTCAAAGACCTCAACACGGTTGCTTTTAGCCCCTAGCCAAAACCCTTCTGCCTTGTTTGCTACCTTTCCATATTATCCAGTATCGTTTCGGTATTGAATGGCAAAGAGCAGTGCCTATCCAGTTAAGGCGGAGGGAAAAAACAAGGATAGATCCATGCCCCGTGTGAGGATCGAACTCACGACCTTCAGATTATGAGACTGACGCGCTACCTACTGCGCTAACGAGGCATCTTGCGTGTGATTGGTTGTTGCCGTCCAGAGATAAGATGGAATTCTGTAAGCACAAAACTTCTTTTTTTTTTTTTTTAATATGTACATGTATATATCTACATATATTGGAAAGTTTAAAGCAAGCTGTGAAAGCGACTTTTCCCATATGGTCTAGCGGTTAGGATTCCTGGTTTTCACCCAGGCGGCCCGGGTTCGACTCCCGGTATGGGAATGAGTGTTTTGCTAAGCTTGTGCCTGCATTCAAAGGCCTGCACCTTTCTTGCAGAATTAAGCGGCTTAGTTTGCAGATGCTCTTGGCAGCCAAAAATGCTGCGCTAACGAGGCCACTTGCAAGTGGTTGTTGATGCCATCCATGCTTAAAAATGAGTTTTCAAATCATGAAACTGATTTTTTTTCTACTTATTACTGAAAAAGGGTCTCAGCGGTTCCCATATGGTCTAGCGGTTAGGATTCCTGGTTCTCACCCAGGCGGCCCGGGTTCGACTCCCGGTATGGGAATGAGCATTTTCCTAAGCTTGCAACTACATCGAAAGACCCTCTGAATTAAGATAGCGCTCAAAAAGTTCATAAAAGTATCATTCAGGCTTGCCGTCTACAAGAGCACCTTTGCTTTTTCATCAAGAATGCCGTGACCCGGATTCGAACCGGGGTTGCTGCGGCCACAACGCAGAGTACTAACCACTATACGATCACGGCGACATTCACGAGCCAGGTAGGAGTCGAACCTACAATCTTCTGATCCGTAGTCAGACGCGTTATCCATTGCGCCACTGGCCCTGTGTGAGAGCTTGCCACTAATCATGCTCCCCATTTTGGACTTTTGCTACGCTCGCAGCCATATTCAAAGACCTCAACACGGTTGCTTTTAGCCCCTAGCCAAAACCCTTCTGCCTTGTTTGCTACCTTTCCATATTATCCAGTGTCGTTTCGGTATTGAATGGCAAAGAGCAGTGCCTATCCAGGTAAGGCGGAGGGAAAAAAGAAGGATAGATCCATGCCCCGTGTGAGGATCGAACTCACGACCTTCAGATTATGAGACTGACGCGCTACCTACTGCGCTAACGAGGCATCTTGCGTGTGATTGGTTGTTGCCGTCCAGAGATAAGATGGAATTCTGTAAGCACAAAACTTCTTTTGTTTTTTTTTGTTTTTTTTTTAAATATGTACATGTATATATCTACATATATTGGAAAGTTTAAAGCAAGCTGTGAAAGCAACTTTTCCCATATGGTCTAGCGGTTAGGATTCCTGGTTTTCACCCAGGCGGCCCGGGTTCGACTCCCGGTATGGGAATGAGTGTTTTGCTAAGCTTGTGCCTGCATTCAAAGGCCTGCACCTTTCTTGCAGAATTAAGCGGCTTAGTTTGCAGATGCTCTTGGCAGCCAAAAATGCTGCGCTAACGAGGCCACTTGCAAGTGGTTGTTGATGCCATCCATGCTTAAAAATGAGTTTTCAAATCATGAAACTGATTTTTTTTCTACTTATTACTGAAAAAGGGTCTCAGCGGTTCCCATATGGTCTAGCGGTTAGGATTCCTGGTTCTCACCCAGGCGGCCCGGGTTCGACTCCCGGTATGGGAATGAGCATTTTCCTAAGCTTGCAACTACATCGAAAGACCCTCTGAATTAAGATAGCGCTCAAAAAGTTCATAAAAGTATCATTCAGGCTTGCCGTCTACAAGAGCACCTTTGCTTTTTCATCAAGAATGCCGTGACCCGGATTCGAACCGGGGTTGCTGCGGCCACAACGCAGAGTACTAACCACTATACGATCACGGCGACATTCACGAGCCAGGTAGGAGTCGAACCTACAATCTTCTGATCCGTAGTCAGACGCGTTATCCATTGCGCCACTGGCCCTGTGTGAGAGGTTGCCACTAATCATGCTCCCCATTTTGGACTTTTGCTACGCTCGCAGCCATATTCAAAGACCTCAACACGGTTGCTTTTAGCCCCTAGCCAAAACCCTTCTGCCTTGTTTGCTACCTTTCCATATTATCCAGTATCGTTTCGGTATTGAATGGCAAAGAGCAGTGCCTATCCAGTTAAGGCGGAGGGAAAAAACAAGGATAGATCCATGCCCCGTGTGAGGATCGAACTCACGACCTTCAGATTATGAGACTGACGCGCTACCTACTGCGCTAACGAGGCATCTTGCGTGTGATTGGTTGTTGCCGTCCAGAGATAAGATGGAATTCTGTAAGCACAAAACTTCTTTTTTTTTTTTTTTTTTTTTTTTTTTAATATGTACATGTATATATCTACATATATTGGAAAGTTTAAAGCAAGCTGTGAAAGCAACTTTTCCCATATGGTCTAGCGGTTAGGATTCCTGGTTTTCACCCAGGCGGCCCGGGTTCGACTCCCGGTATGGGAATGAGTGTTTTGCTAAGCTTGTGCCTGCATTCAAAGGCCTGCACCTTTCTTGCAGAATTAAGCCGCTTAGTTTGCAGATGCTCTTGGCAGCCAAAAATGCTGCGCTAACGAGGCCACTTGCAAGTGGTTGTTGATGCCATCCATGCTTAAAAATGAGTTTTCAAATCATGAAACTGATTTTTTTTCTACTTATTACTGAAAAAGGGTCTCAGCGGTTCCCATATGGTCTAGCGGTTAGGATTCCTGGTTCTCACCCAGGCGGCCCGGGTTCGACTCCCGGTATGGGAATGAGAATTTTCCTAAGCTTGCAACTACATCGAAAGACCCTCTGAATTAAGATAGCGCTCAAAAAGTTCATAAAAGTATCATTCAGGCTTGCCGTCTACAAGAGCACCTTTGCTTTTTCATCAAGAATGCCGTGACCCGGATTCGAACCGGGGTTGCTGCGGCCACAACGCAGAGTACTAACCACTATACGATCACGGCGACATTCACGAGCCAGGTAGGAGTCGAACCTACAATCTTCTGATCCGTAGTCAGACGCATTATCCATTGCGCCACTGGCCCTGTGTGAGAGGTTGCCACTAATCATGCTCCCCATTTTGGACTTTTGCTACGCTCGCAGCCATATTCAAAGACCTCAACACGGTTGCTTTTAGCCCCTAGCCAAAACCCTTCTGCCTTGTTTGCTACCTTTCCATATTATCCAGTATCGTTTCGGTATTGAATGGCAAAGAGCAGTGCCTATCCAGTTAAGGCGGAGGGAAAAAACAAGGATAGATCCATGCCCCGTGTGAGGATCGAACTCACGACCTTCAGATTATGAGACTGACGCGCTACCTACTGCGCTAACGAGGCATCTTGCGTGTGATTGGTTGTTGCCGTCCAGAGATAAGATGGAATTCTGTAAGCACAAAACTTCTTTTGTTTTTTTTTTAATATGTACATGTATATATCTACATATATTGGAAAGTTTAAAGCAAGCTGTGAAAGCAACTTTTCCCATATGGTCTAGCGGTTAGGATTCCTGGTTTTCACCCAGGCGGCCCGGGTTCGACTCCCGGTATGGGAATGAGTGTTTTGCTAAGCTTGTGCCTGCATTCAAAGGCCTGCACCTTTCTTGCAGAATTAAGCGGCTTAGTTTGCAGATGCTCTTGGCAGCCAAAAATGCTGCGCTAACGAGGCCACTTGCAAGTGGTTGTTGATGCCATCCATGCTTAAAAATGAGTTTTCAAATCATGAAACTGATTTTTTTTCTACTTATTACTGAAAAAGGGTCTCAGCGGTTCCCATATGGTCTAGCGGTTAGGGTTCCTGGTTCTCACCCAGGCGGCCCGGGTTCGACTCCCGGTATGGGAATGAGCATTTTCCTAAGCTTGCAACTACATCGAAAGACCCTCTGAATTAAGATAGCGCTCAAAAAGTTCATAAAAGTATCATTCAGGCTTGCCGTCTACAAGAGCACCTTTGCTTTTTCATCAAGAATGCCGTGACCCGGATTCGAACCGGGGTTGCTGCGGCCACAACGCAGAGTACTAACCACTATACGATCACGGCGACATTCACGAGCCAGGTAGGAGTCGAACCTACAATCTTCTGATCCGTAGTCAGACGCGTTATCCATTGCGCCACTGGCCCTGTGTGAGAGGTTGCCACTAATCATGCTCCCCATTTTGGACTTTTGCTACGCTCGCAGCCATATTCAAAGACCTCAACACGGTTGCTTTTAGCCCCTAGCCAAAACCCTTCTGCCTTGTTTGCTACCTTTCCATATTATCCAGTATCGTTTCGGTATTGAATGGCAAAGAGCAGTGCCTATCCAGTTAAGGCGGAGGGAAAAAACAAGGATAGATCCATGCCCCGTGTGAGGATCGAACTCACGACCTTCAGATTATGAGACTGACGCGCTACCTACTGCGCTAACGAGGCATCTTGCGTGTGATTGGTTGTTGCCGTCCAGAGATAAGATGGAATTCTGTAAGCACAAAACTTCTTTTGTTTTTTTTTTTTTTTTTTTTTTTTTTTTTTAATATGTACATGTATATATCTACATATATTGGAAAGTTTAAAGCAAGCTGTGAAAGCAACTTTTCCCATATGGTCTAGCGGTTAGGATTCCTGGTTTTCACCCAGGCGGCCCGGGTTCGACTCCCGGTATGGGAATGAGTGTTTTGCTAAGCTTGTGCCTGCATTCAAAGGCCTGCACCTTTCTTGCAGAATTAAGCGGCTTAGTTTGCAGATGCTCTTGGCAGCCAAAAATGCTGCGCTAACGAGGCCACTTGCAAGTGGTTGTTGATGCCATCCATGCTTAAAAATGAGTTTTCAAATCATGAAACTGATTTTTTTTCTACTTATTACTGAAAAAGGGTCTCAGCGGTTCCCATATGGTCTAGCGGTTAGGATTCCTGGTTCTCACCCAGGCGGCCTGGGTTCGACTCCCGGTATGGGAATGAGCATTTTCCTAAGCTTGCAACTACATCGAAAGACCCTCTGAATTAAGATAGCGCTCAAAAAGTTCATAAAAGTATCATTCAGGCTTGCCGTCTACAAGAGCACCTTTGCTTTTTCATCAAGAATGCCGTGACCCGGATTCGAACCGGGGTTGCTGCGGCCACAACGCAGAGTACTAACCACTATACGATCACGGCGACATTCACGAGCCAGGTAGGAGTCGAACCTACAATCTTCTGATCCGTAGACAGACGCGTTATCCATTGCGCCACTGGCCCTGTGTGAGAGGTTGCCACTAATCATGCTCCCCATTTTGGACTTTTGCTACGCTCGCAGCCATATTCAAAGACCTCAACACGGTTGCTTTTAGCCCCTAGCCAAAACCCTTCTGCCTTGTTTGCTACCTTTCCATATTATCCAGTATCGTTTCGGTATTGAATGGCAAAGAGCAGTGCCTATCCAGTTAAGGCGGAGGGAAAAAACAAGGATAGATCCATGCCCCGTGTGAGGATCGAACTCACGACCTTCAGATTATGAGACTGACGCGCTACCTACTGCGCTAACGAGGCATCTTGCGTGTGATTGGTTGTTGCCGTCCAGAGATAAGATGGAATTCTGTAAGCACAAAACTTCTTTTGTTTTTTTTTTTTTTTGTTTTTTTTTAATATGTACATGTATATATCTACATATATTGGAAAGCTTAAAGCAAGCTGTGAAAGCAACTTTTCCCATATGGTCTAGCGGTTAGGATTCCTGGTTTTCACCCAGGCGGCCCGGGTTCGACTCCCGGTATGGGAATGAGTGTTTTGCTAAGCTTGTGCCTGCATTCAAAGGCCTGCACCTTTCTTGCAGAATTAAGCAGCTTAGTTTGCAGATGCTCTTGGCAGCCAAAAATGCTGCGCTAACGAGGCCACTTGCAAGTGGTTGTTGATGCCATCCATGCTTAAAAATGAGTTTTCAAATCATGAAACTGATTTTTTTTCTACTTATTACTGAAAAAGGGTCTCAGCGGTTCCCATATGGTCTAGCGGTTAGGATTCCTGGTTCTCACCCAGGCGGCCCGGGTTCGACTCCCGGTATGGGAATGAGCATTTTCCTAAGCTTGCAACTACATCGAAAGACCCTCTGAATTAAGATAGCGCTCAAAAAGTTCATAAAAGTATCATTCAGGCTTGCCGTCTACAAGAGCACCTTTGCTTTTTCA